>NC_140915.1:25896701-26164201 GCF_045865225.1 Trachurus japonicus | reverse complement strand
TTTGTCCCTGGGAATCTGTCCATAAAAGACTGGATTAATAATCTCACCTCTGCTCCCTGCTACTGCAGCTCATTTATTGTGTCTTTTGAATCCAGTTCACTCGTTGTTTGTCAACAGTGTGATCGAGCGTTCAACTCCGTCCCTTGAGCCCCATTCTTTATCCCCAATCGATATGAAAGGGATAGGACCGAGCACTGTGGCTTTATCTCTGCCTTATCACGTGCACTGACGGAGGCAGAGATGTAAACGCTTCCTTCAGGCCTGGAAGATACAGTGTAAACACATGCAGGCGTGTGCGTAAGCAGCATGTAAGCGATAAGCTTTTTGATGGAAACACACTCGAGAAGTAGAAGTGAAGTAAGTTCATTGGTCCCCTGACAATTTACAGAGCAGCTCAGTTCACCTGTGATGAAGAGGCCTGAGTTCACATCTTCAGACGCACTGTGTTAGCATGGCCTATAAGTGGATTAGCCACTGTCTCTGAAGGAAGCTCTACCTCTACAGTGTTCAAATGTGAAGACCCATATGTTCACAGATGTAGAGGAGGTTGAACATACATGGACATGTGACTTTGTGTGGTTGAAATAATACTTTGCGTGCTGTTGAACATTTCAGCAGCTACAAATGCAGTTTTTTTATTATAAATGGGCCATCTGAAGCAATATCTTCTGATTATATTGGAGATTAGTCTTTTTTGTTAAAATTGACAGTCACCCACATACATGTCTTTTTGCTCTATTTGATTAAAACAAGCGAGTTCTTTCCTGCAGACACCAAACGTCTCACTTATATCTCGCTTAATTTACACATCCGTGTTGTTGCCGATCATTTTGTTATCAGTGTTGTTTACATTTTTGTGGCAGGGATGATGTTCCACTGCGTGTTACTGCCAAGGCTACGACAAAAAAGAAAAGGACTGGGTGTCAAAAAAACACCAGATGAAAAGGCAGCGAAAGGCAAAAAATCAAGCACGGCAGAGTTTCATTTGTCTCTTAACAAGCAGCCTTGTTTATCAGCAGTGTGTATCAGAGAAGCAGAGCGGGCCCAGCACTGCCGTGGCTTCAGTTGTTTCTCATTTCTGCAGCGCAGCGGGGGATCAGAGAGCGGGAGAGACAAGAGGGCAACAACAGATTCAGGGGAGGAAGAAGGAGGGGAGAGAGCAGGACTGAGGGAATTTGCTGGATCATTAGTTTACAGTCTTGTAGTATTGACCTCAGAATGGACCCCCGCAGACACAGAGCGCTGGCGTCTCGCCCATGTAGATGTGGAGACGCTCTAAATGCAGCTGACCTACCTCTATGCAGCTTCATTCCCTGGTGTGTCTGTGTGTTTGTGTGTGTGTGTGAGTGCGATAAGCATCTGATTGGTGGTGTGGTGTGTCCTTGCTACGTATGCATTTCGGGAACATGCGTTTTTGCCTCAGCAGTAGTTAACGTACCACATATTGCTAAAATGTTTATCTGGTGGTTTTGCAGTTTGCACACTTGAAGATAAAATGTAAAATAGCACGATAAAATCTTGCTTCAGGAGAATCACAAAATGTATTACTACTTTTTTCTTTTTTTCCCCACAAAGATTCCACATTAAATACTGTAAACAGAATCTACCAAACAAATAAAGGATGCCTCATTTCCTCTGTAATGAGAAACTGTGTGGACACTTGCCGTCTCTATGTCCACTGTCCACACTCTTTGATTAGCGGCGGCTATTGCTTTGCACATCAGCTAATGTCCAATGCTTTATATTGTATTTTGAAAAAACAGTAAATTAGGCCTTGCAATGAAGATTTTTGTCCATAATGTTGATTAAATCACTACAGTGTGGCCCATATATGTCCTTTACATCATAGATTCAGCAAACCTTGCCTGCACAAAATATTAGAAACACATTTCATGAAGATCTAGCCTAACTAAAGCTGCTATCACTTATTGATTTCCTTTATTTAATCGGTGTCCTTCACAGACGGGGATATGCAGATAAAGAGAAACATATGAGGTGGAAAAAGATACTTTAAAGGTTCGGTCTTGCCAAATCATACAACTACACGAGTAGACTCATCGTCTCAGTTTCAGTATCAGGCCTACCAGCTAGTTCCAGTTGGATGAGTTTATCACCTCTGGAAATATAGCAGCGGCAACGTGGTGCTCAGAGATCTGAAAATGACATTTGGACAGAAACATGTCCATCCAGAAATAATGTCCCCGACAAAGCTGACAATAGTTTTGGTTATAGGACTGTTTCTTCAGTAGAAGATGGGTCTAGTCACACACTGTTGGAGGAAAGGGCCATTTGGAAAAGGGACTTCTAAAAGAAGATGACTATGTGAACAGCACAGCAGTGCCTGCAGCCGAAAAATCAACAATATGTGTGTAAAATTTTATGGCGTCATTAAAATCCAGATTTTAATTTTTTTAATTTTTTAAGTGTCTATACATAAAACATGCATCTGTGTGTGTGTGTGTCGGATGTTATCAAATCAGACATGGTCTTGTATGTGTCTTTTAGTGAAGGCTCTCAGACGGCAGCAGCGTTCAGCTCTCTCCTCCCTCTCTCTCTCTCTCTGGCTGTACCAGTGTTACGGTCTGCACTTGATTTTGATTCGGAGTGACACTACACGACCACTGACTGTGTACTGCAGTTGTTCAACGAGTGTAGGTTTCAGTCACTGGCAGTTAGAGGACACATTCCACATAGTTCTGGGATTGTGGTCCTCAGTGAGTTGCATTGCAGCACATAGTACACATTCCTTTTTTTTCTTCTTCACCCTTTCTTCTTTTCTCTGCATCTAGTTCATCGTGAACCAAACTCAAATCTTAAAGCCTAAAATCCTTTACCAGACTCTTCCATTTTATATCTCAGACTCGTACAGCGCATGTTGGTTGTTGGTTACCTTTTCCTAGAAAGTGCAACCCGCGTTTTATCTTCTGGACTCGTGATATTAATAAACACAAACAGTCCAACTACCATTTAGCAAAAGTGACGTTCGGCGTGCAGTGCAGGTGGCAGCCGTCTGTCTGGTGCAGACTTAAGCATTTCTGGTGCTGTAAGGATCATCATTCTACACACACACACGCGCACACACACACACACACACAGCTACTTCTGAACCTAGACACCTCAGAATCCTGCCAGGAGGCTGCCAATGCAGCATTGCGCAGACTGAGGCAAAGCAATGCATGCTGGGAGTGTTTATCCGACAGAAGCAATTCAGGCTGCCACTCTGGCTCTGACAGTGAGTCACATTACAGGAGAACTACAATAAAAATAGAGCAGTATCACACACACAGACCCACACACTCTCTTTTACACACACATAAGACACATACTGTATGCTCACAATGCCTTGTGTGGAGCGGGCAGGGAGTCTGATTTTGTCCATGCCAGCTGCCACCTGATGAATGAAACTGATGAGTTTTTTGTTACTACATCTCATTGTCCTTGAGAAATGACAGAGGCACACTCATTAGAGGAAAAGGGGAAAGGAAAATCATTTGTCAGAGCATGAACAAAAGAATGTAGCCAGAAGGATAAACATATGTTGCTGGTCAACATGGTGATTAAAACGAGGCTGAGTGTAGAAAATAAGCTTTGAGCAGGAAGAGGTGTGGGAAGCTGAATCTAAAATTCGACAAGTTAAACAGTCGAAAGGTTAAAAACTGAGAATAAAAAATGAGGACTGAATGAAAGAAAGATCAGAGCGGAAAAGGAAGGAGTTGTGTGTCCAGGTCAGACAAGGTCAGGAACTCATGGTCTACTGCTCCATAATGGCAGCACGCCCAACCTCTGCATTCTGCGCACACACCTCACTCTCACTGTGGATCATTTACACTGGTAAGTGGACACAACTGATTCTGTTGGCTCACATCCAGTGATGGAGTGGAAAGCCCCAATGAGGAACCCCCCCAAAACTCCTACACATGATCCATGTATAGTGGTCACAGTGGTCTTCCTTGTTTAAGTCAGCAGACAACAATATGAAAGTGATGATGGCTATCGTGTGTGTGTGTATGTGTGTGCGTGTCTATCCACTTTTTGCTGCTTTGGGTCAATAGAGATCACACTGCATGTCTAAATCTGTAAGCCCATCTGAGCTGTCTGCTTACAGCACTTTCCCCATATGTTTCATCTCTCACAATCAACCTCCATCTGTCTGTCATGCTGCCTGTGTGAATGTGAACTACAACAACCAGCGATCATTATACAGCTAATAGCCTCCCCGGCTCTCGTGGGACACTTGTGAACAAGTGCGAAAATCCTCAGATCTGTCACCACTCTCCATTGTTGTCATTCACCAACGCTGACGGTCAGTGAAAGATATTGACTTAAAACTGCTGCCAATGTATTTAATCCTCACAGCAGTTTAGATTAGCATCAGTCTGGGATTACAAGACAACCAGAGAAGAAATGGGGCTTTGATTTCTTTCTTCTTCTTTTCTTTTCTTTTTTTTTTTGGCTGGGTATATACAGCTGTCTTCAAAAAAAGTGATGATGACAGTTTTGACAAGGCTCTGATAGAAAACATTTTTTAACCTGCTAAACACATAGAGGCTGTTAAAAGTCCTCTTTTATCTGCTGGCATCCCTCCTAGTCTCTCTCTTATCCCCGCTGCCAGAGATGTAACTTGCCACAGAACTGCTATCAAAGCAGCAGCCTCTTATTGAGCTGTGTGAGGCAAGGGGGTGGAGTGGGGTGGGATGGGGAGACGGCTTCAGATCGACGGAGGCAAAAAAAAAAAAAAAAAAAGGGTGGGGTGGGGGGGTGATGTGTCAATCAACAGAGAGGACCCTGTAGAAGGCACCCTCACAGGACGCCTTGGGGTCCTTGGGAGGGATCGATGTGACAAAAGGCCTCCGTCGGCATCAGATAGCATGTGGGAAAGGAGGGGAAGAGAGGAGGAGAGGGCACAGCATCCTGAAAGTCTTTTTATCACTCCTCTCAAAAGATGGAGGGTACGGATGAGTGAGTTTATCACCCAGCGCTGGTCCCTTAGGACCCCATGGGTGTCCCTGAATGCTTCTGTTTTAATTAAACACACCAACACATCATATCTTTCTCTTCTCTTCTCTTCTCTTCTCTTCTCTTCTCTTCTCTTCTCTTCTCTTCTCTTCTCTTCTCTTCTCTTCAGTAGTTACAGTACATGAGGTTTGTCTTTGGGATTGAGATGCTGACACTTCGGGGGTGGAGGATTCAGATCAGTGCACTATGGATGAGTATGAGACACGGAGCGGGGGGCGGCGGGGTGGGGGGGCTGGTATTTCGTAGTATGCTTTGCTGACCGTGACTGGAAACTACAATCCATGCTGTCAGGCATCGTCCTCCTTGTTGTTAGTGGTAGCATTTGTGGTTTTGTCAGGAAGTTTTTTTTTTTTTGTTGCCCCTGGTGACACCAAATATGCACAGCTTTGCTCCAAACCACAGCACAGTAGGGACGCTCTCCCTCAAAGCGTTTCCTGTAACCTGAGAGCTCCAGCACAAATGTAAATGCTGTTGGAGGAAACAACACTCACTGTCTATAGGCTCAGCTGTAGAGTGCTTTTACACTTGAAGCCCAGCTTTTTAGCTCGTCCTAATTAATTTAGCATCACATTTTATTCAGATCACCTGTCCCATCTCTTTCTATTTGTTACCATTTCCCCAATTTGCATCGGAGAGTGTGTGTGCCATGTCACTCTTGCTTTTACAGTGTGCCGCCGTCTGCTCTTGTGCTCAACCAGTGTAACTTGCACCACTATTGCAAGTACCATGGTGTAACTGCGGATGCTGCTGTGCCCCCCCTGTCTGCCGAGTGTAGTGGAGGTTGGTCGGAGGCCTCTCTGCTGATATTCCTCCATCATTGATATGCAAGCTGCATCGCACAGGCGCTAGCGCAAGGTTAAGCATGCGTGACGGCCAGGCTTAGGAACTGCTTCAGACACTTTCTCTCTGTATTCCTCTCTCTCCCGCACACATAAACACGCATTTCTTTTACTGTGCCTTCTCTCTGCGTAGCCCGCCACCCCTCTGTGTCTCACTCTCAATTGTCCCCGGTCTGTTTTGTGAAGTGCGAGTTCTTCACTTTAATACTCCACATATACTGTCTTACACGACCACGTGTAGAGTGTCTGATCCTTATAAAGTCCATAATGACATTTTCTCCCCTCTGAATGCAAGGCAGTATATCCCTATCCCCTCACTTAGGATCTAAATTGCTGACATAGAGTTCTTGACTTTTTAAGGTCTACTTAATGCCATTTTTCAACCGTAGAGAAGCAGGTGCAGAGCGGGGCAACCATGAGACTCCAACAACTAGTACATTTTTTTCCCTTCTCTAAATATATTCTTTTATATTAAATGATATTATTCATTCACAGACATCTCGTTGCATAAATTTTACTGCTAATTTATACAACTTCATGTTGCAGCAAGATATATTTCTCTAAATGGTTAGTCATTTATTTATACTTATTCCTCCAGAGCCTCTGTGCAGGCCTTAATAGCCTCACATTCTTCTCCAAATTGCTCCAGATTGCCTTCATCTGTATCAGTTTTTTTTATCTCATCTCGAAGCTTTGTTGTTCAAAAGAATAGAGGCCTATTAGAGCCCTGTAGAAAGGAATTCTAATCCTATAAGATTAGAGCAGCGCAGTCCTCCCGGTCGTCTCTTTCTCCCTCTGGTTTTGTTGGGAGTTGCTGCAGATTGTGGAATGTTGCATTGTGCGAGCCGAGCCGGACAATGACGTTGTGCCGCTGGACGGTCCGGAGGAGCCGGCAGAAGAGAGGAGCAGGTCCCAGGCTGTCACGTTCCATCTCCTGCATACTGTACAGCTGGGGAGCGTCAGCACGTCTTGGCTAGGACATGGCAGCCAGAAACACCTTAACACCACCATGTTTATGTCAAAAGGGAGAGGATGTGTGTAAGAGGGGAGGATGAGCTCAAATAATTTTCTTTTTCTACTGAATAAAATTGTGCACAGCAACATCTTTGTAGGTCTGAGGTCTTGTTAAAGAGACATCCTGTGGAGAGGGCTGAAGGGCTGCACCAATTTCTGTCAATAAGGTGAATTCATAACATTCCTCAGGATATGTGCATTTTTTAGTCAACCGTCAGTGACAGAAATTGAGCGCAGCCCTTCAGCCATATAATGTCTTATTTTGGGGACGGTGCACATAGAGTTGGAGGTTTTATGTTTGTTACTACTCGGTGCTGTACACTCACAACCCTTTGAACTCTCCTTTTCCTGAGAAGCTGTAAAAACAGACTTTAAAAGAATACAGTAATTAACTCTGTATGATCACTAAGTGTTGTCATCAAAATCTAAGTTCTCTCTGTAAACAGCAGTTTAATATTCTGGGCTTTATGGCTGTGTTGCATTCAAGATTTACTGTAATAGCTTGTAGAGAAAGTTGAACAAGGAAAACACTCCTAAAAATCATTGGTGTTCTTTCAGCTGTGAAATTAAACAAACTCCCCACGAGAGGCGACTCAATCTAAACAAATCAAAGCCAATGAAATGGAACTCAAATTAAGAAAGTGATGGATTTGCCTGTGCTTTTATTTATTTTATCCACTTTACATGTTATGCAAACACATTTCAGTTGTAGAAATATCTTGCCGGCTGCAACCTATGGGTAAATGGCAGGTTTTTTTTTTTCATAAAAGGACACGACAGGATTTTTGTGCAATTAGGGTGTTGGTAAACATGCTCTCTCACCATCTCTCTCTGTTTCTCCCTCTCTCTGATAAGCTGGCATTTCCTGTTATCTTAGCCCTGGGTATTGTTGTCTGCACTGTGAGAAAGACGACTCGCTGCTCAGATGACAGAACAAGAACTGTTTCACTTTGTCTGATTGTGCGTGTATCAGGCGGGGGGTGCTTCCTTTTTTATTGTATTGTCTGTTCAAGTCTTAATTGCAGCTGCACTAATGCTGCTGTTTTCAAGACGCAAGGAGGGGGGGGTTGTATCCTGCCAGAGCTGCCACCGCACAGTCAGTACAGTCTGGTACGTGCCACCCACTGAACTCACAGTCAGTGCTTTCACTGATACACAAACACAAAGGAAAGTGATGAACTTATCAATACTCGTGTGCCACCGCAAAGGCGTAGCTTACACTTTGCCTCAGTGATGTCAACTACAACTAAGAAGAGAAAAGCTGTAAATGAGCACTGTGGCTGTACAGTAAGTGTCTAGAAAACTGCAATGAAAAATAGTCTGGAGCTGGAACTATTGTAAACTGTGAAATGTCTCTCGGCCCCTAAGACAGTTCATGGCCCTTGTAGTTATACAAAACAGCTTAGAGATCCTTTCTCATGCTAAAATGCAAATTTGGACTTAAAGTGCTGATCCAATACAGGCAGTGGTTTTTCTGGAGGTGATTGTTCAAAGTTTAATGATACATGAGGCTGTAGGCTAACTCCAGCTCCCGTCAGTTATTTTCATCAGTTATCTTTATTGATATTCCTGCTTAAACACAATTACATTTATTGTTCTTAAGGCTTGATGAATTTGTTAGTTCCAAGACTAAACAACTGAATTTAATGATCCTAGGTCTGACTAAAGTCAGTGCCAGGTCAGTGTCAACACCAATTGCATCTCAGTACAAACTGAATAAAGCTGGAAAACATTGAATGTTTATAGCATTACACATAATTTAGTTTACTTTCTGTTCTGTCTGTTCACTCATTTTCATACTCCACAAATTTGACGATCACTTCTGGGTGTAGCCTCTTGGGAAGCACAGTGTGTGCTGCACTTACATCGCAGGGTGGAGATTTGCAACAACAACAGTTGGGCTTGTGGTTACAATATCTGGATAAGATGGCTGTTATCAGTCTTTGCCCTGCCGTTTGGCCAAAGTTTAAGTTCATGTTCATTCTCCTCTCTAATCAAGCACCAGAACCGTGTATTGGTCCCATGCAACATTGTGGTGCATCAGAAGGTTGACTGATTTTTGTTTATACATTATAGGTATTTGCTAGTCATTTATTCTCTGTTATGTTCACATCTGACCAAACATTGTGCATGTGAATCGTTTCCCACTCAAATGTTGTAGTCTTTGTTGTTTTTAATATTTGTCTTTCAAGTGCTAGGGTTTGCAGCATCTATTTTCACCTTGTACTGGACTGTCCCAAGGGTGGGGAGGGGTAGGAGAGGATTCTGGGATCTCTAGTTAATGAAAGATAAACACAAGGTCTACTCTGAGGTGAGCCAAAGAATGCAGGACTCTTCCTCTCTGTCAGGATATGAGCTTCATTCTTTTGACTTATACTTTAACGCATGACATTTCATCTTTCTCCTGGTGAATTCCACTTCACGGGAGGAATGTGGTGAGAGCTACTTCACTATTTACAACCACAAGTACAGCTTTACCTCCTTTTATTATGTGGCAAATATGAGAACCCTTCCCTCTCAGTGTTTCTGTCGGCTGATTGCAGAACAGACGGTGTAATGCTGTGTGTCAACATCGTTGTCCCTTAAGTGCCTTTAACTCATGCGACAGCATTTATCAGCCACCTGCATAATGTCACAGAGATTTCATTTGTGCTGCTGGTCAGCCTCTCACACATTCTGAAATCAGCCAGCGCCGTTCACCCCGGCTGTTTTTCCGCCAGCCCGCTCTTTGCCAAGCTGGTGTTGGAGCATTCAGGCCTGTCACCCGGCCAAAGCTCCACTGAGGGCTCCACTATGTGTCGTGGAAGTGAGACCGATAAAGGCTACGACAAACATTTGCTCAACAAAGCAGCGCGTGAGACCGTCTCAGCGGAGACGTAACAAGGGACACGAGCAGATAAAACAGCGGCTTATTTGACCACGTCTCTCCTCGGGGGTTGTTTTTCTATGTGGGATTATGACACACGTTTTGTTAATCTTCAAAGCATGGAGTGAACTTTTCACTGCTCCTCTTCAACTCCAAACCGCGCCACTGAACCTGTAACTGCCAGTCAGCTAGTAGACAATGTACTCTATGTGAGTATTTCTATTCAAGTGCTCTGCCTTTAGCAGGAGCCATTAGCGAGACCCCAGGGGATGCCGTGGAAGGGTAATGGAGAATATAGATTTAACTTGTGACCATCAGCAAAAATACCAATTAGAAATACATCAGCGAGCAGCCAGCGATAGAGCCACAGCTCATGCCAGTTGGGAATTAATTGAAGGCATGCATTTGACTGGAGATATCCTAAGAAGTTTAGGGAGTCTAATGGAAGCCTTGTGTGTCTGTGTCTTATCACATTTAAGTTAAATCGCCTTAATTATCTATCGATCTACATATTTGCATCTACAAATATAATCTTCATCAGAATGCAGGTCGTATAATGGCCCACTGTTGGCTAACAACCATCTTTTTATCTTAATAAATGAAAAAGGGAGAAACTATCTTATTTACTGTGCAAGTTGGGTTCAGCTCTGCCGGTGCAAATCTTGTACTAAGGGGATGTGTCGGCCTAATCGGATCCTCTCTGATAAAGGTGTGTGACAGCAGCAGGCATGTTCATAATGTTGTCCTCTTTAGCTTTTTTCACAGGCTGCAGCATCACTCCTCTTCTGTTCCTTCCTGACCTCCCCTCACTGCACTTCCCAGCTTCTTTCATTAATCATTTACTCTCTCCCTCCTCTCTGACTCTCTCCATCCCTCTCTATCCCTTTCTTTTCCATTTCTTCTTTTGCTCTTTCTCTCCCTCCGTCCCTACCCCTCCAGTTCCCTTGTTGCTCTTGTTGCTGCTAATCTTTCTCCTCCATCTCTACATCTTTATCTCTTTGTTGACTGGTAAATTACCCATCTTTGTCCTTCCCTTAGTGCTGCCAATGTGTATCATTGCCTTTGCGTTCCACGCTCTCTCCCTCTCTTTAGCAGCTTTTCCTCTTTTCCTCTCTCTAACTGTGTGTCTGAACTTGACTGTGAGCGTCCTCATTTGTGAATATGTGAACTGTCTGCTAGTAGAAGAGGTAAAATAATAGCTCAAACAAAGCAGCCACTGTAGGCAGCTAACACGCTTTCAAACAATTAATCCACTCGCACATAGCTCCCCTGCACAGATTCATTTAAACTATAGTTTTGCCTAATGAAAATGCATCACGGATTAGTCCACTGGAACCTGTTTTACCATGTCAAATGATTTAGCCATGATCCTGTCACTACAAGGTGTGTGCATCAATGGCCCTGTTTTGAAGATGCTGCTCACTGTATAAAGGCTTTATAATCCTCATAGTTGTTTGGGTTGTTGTTGTTTTCCTGAAGCCCTGCATATAAGATGAATTATTCAGCATTGTAATGGCTCTATATT
The DNA here is from genome assembly GCF_045865225.1 of Trachurus japonicus. Lineage (NCBI taxonomy): Eukaryota > Metazoa > Chordata > Actinopteri > Carangiformes > Carangidae > Trachurus > Trachurus japonicus. The sequence continues at coordinate 26,152,941 of NC_140915.1, read as the reverse complement.
TGTCATTGTTTATCTTGCCTCAGTGCCCCCGCCACCCTCATCGCTGCCCCACCACCGTCCCTCTCCCAGCTTTCACTTGTCTGTCAGTCTGGCAAGCAGAGCCGCTCTACCCGCAGAGGATGCTCCACTTTAATGAATGAAGTGAAGTCATTTTGCAAGGCTCTTAATGGCACATAAAGCCCCGCTGCTGGGCTTGATTAATCAGGGAAAGTGTTTGGCTGTCACACACAGGGTTGTCCTCAGCAGGGGCAGCACAGTTTGATCGTTGAGCTCTCTTTCATGCCGGGGTCCTTCTCTATTCTCGCCAGAGTTGTCCGGGGCCCAAGCTGCCAACGCTCCTCATCCACAGGTGGGCCGTGGCTGATGGTGGGCTTTTTGGAGGCTACGTTTGGCGAGTTAGAGGCAGCTTGGCTTCGGTGCAGACCAGGCCTGATGACAACGATAATACCGACGATCCCACCTCCGGGTCAAAGACGAGGGTCTGTGATTTGTGTCGCGCTTGTGGCCTGCAGCTCTGTGGTGAGGTGTGATATCATGATAGGGCAGTGTGGTCAGTGAGCAAGCATATGAGCAACAGGTCTTTACCACTGCCTCATACAAGAGAGCCAGGCTCATTGTGGTTTTTTTTGTAAAAGGGGGGTTCAGTTCAGAGCTTTTATTGCTCCACAGAGGGACATCAGTGGACCAAAAAGTTGCATACAGTAGTAAGTAAAACAATACAGCTGCGCAGCCAGGCCAACATATCAGTCATATACACTAATTGCGGATGCATCTGCATTGGTATATATGAAAACCACTAAATTATTAGGCCACATTAAAAAAAATAACAAAAAGAAAGATTCAGCTTCATAAATCTCAAACAAAGTCAAGAGTGTAGAGAACAACAATCTGTTTTTTGTGTAACCTCCCTCACTGTCTTGTTATGATGACTGACCCTGAACAAAGCTGATGCATGTTGTTCGCTGTGGCTCAATTTAATACGGCTCCGTTTTGAACAAGGAAGCTGCCTCTGTGTTTGTGGTTACTGTTGACAGTGCCTCTATTGCATCAGTCATATACAGTATGCTGCAAAATGTTGCGATGCAGTAAAGAGAGAAGCCTGAAAATATCATGACATTTTTCAAACAAGCTGCTTTAGCAAGTAGATGATCAGCTACACCAGCTAAAAACTTAATGAGATGTCTGATGAATAACATGGCATTCAGCGGGAGCACATAGCTCCACCAAGGCCAAACAATCCTACACATCTGTCGGATTGGGATTATCACCTGGATCCGCACCAATTTGTACAAAGCAACAAGATTTTTTTATTTTACCACACTGTTTCCGAAGAAACTGATGGGGAAAAAGCAGTATGCTGTAATTTCTAGGAAAGACTTGCAGCAAACTTTAATTGGTTCATCCTATGCTCCATCCCTGCACCCAGATTGGTGTGAATCGGTTCAGAACTAAATCCCGCTGACAAACAAACAAACCAGAACATACTCAGCAGAGCACATACCTCTGCCGAAGCCAATGTCAAACAACATGCACCAGACTTCAGAGGAGGGGAAAAAAATCAAATTCATAGTAAATGATCCACAGCCCCTGAAATTTAATAGGTTCTTCTGCAGCCCGTTCCCCATCCCACCACCAAGTTTGGTGTAAAGCGGTTCAGTGTTTGTTTGTTTGTTTTTTTCTTCTCTTTTCTTTTTCTTTCGTAATCCTTCTGACAAACAAACAAACAAACCAACAAAGAGACACGGGTGAAAACAAACCCTCCTCAGCAGAGGTAATAAAAATACAGCATTGAAAGTGGTGCTGTAAACATTATGAGTTTCACCAAACTGGAGTTTCCTGCAGGCCTAATTCATGGTGAGACGCTGCAGCTTTTTCATCCATGGGAAATTTAAAGGGCTGACTTCATTTCTTCGTATTGCTTTATTATTCTGTAAAGTATTCCATTTGCTTGAAAGCAAAGTGGTTCAAAGACACTATAGCTCTCAGTAGATACTTCACAGTGTCACTATTACTAACATTATTCTTTGCTGTGAACACACACAGCAGAGATTTAAGACCATAATTTAGTCTTTTGTAGTAGGTAAGCATATCCAGGAGATAATTACAATATTTCAACTTCCTGACTGTGACTTAGTTCAATCGAGGATTACTTCTCCATTGTTATTACCTCTCACCCAGAGCTCATTGAAATTCATTTATGAAAAACATAATGAATTCCAGTCCATACTCTGAGGCGCTCTGTCATGTATGTTATGTTTTCAACACAGCATGTAGTCATTTAATTTTTTCTCTTACAGAGTGTAAGGAACAGAGTCTAGTCTGTTTTTGTTGCGGGGTTTTGTGTTAATTTGCAGAAGGAGGTCACAGCAGGGTGCCTGGCTAACCGAAGACACCGCTCGCGCTGAGAATCCTCAACATTAGAATATGAAAGTTTACAGATCTCACCAGTATTTATCTCGGAGCTCATCCGCCAGCACCCATCACCTCCATCCTCCCCATCTGCCTTTTTTCTGCATCTAATCCCCCTTCTTCAGTCTCCTCTCTTCACCAGAACCTTTCATCCCTGTCTGCTACACTCCTGTCACCCCATCCCAGCTCTTTCTCTCATTTTCTCTCTCCTTCTGTAATTTTCATCCACAGTAGAAATGAGGGGGAAGGAACAGGCTGGGTGGGTATGTTTGAGGCTCTGGCTGTTTTTTTTTTTTTTCTTGTTTTGATATTTTTCTTTCATTTATTTTTCTATCAGGGAGTTATACCTCAGAAATCACTTGTCAGATTTAACCAAAACAGGAGAATATAATGTGTCATAAAGCTGTAGAAAGTGTGTGTATACATACCCTGAACAGTTGCTCAACCTGTGTTCAACCTAAGATGTTACAATTCCAGACTCTAACTAAACCTGATCACAGAGTTTGATCTTGTTTTTCCCTTTCACTGTAAACAACATCTAATTTTCTCATTTATTTATATTTTTAATTACTATCAATATCATATCACATCTGGTTATTTGATTTGATTTTTTTAAAGTATATTTTTTTGGCGTTTTTGCCTTTATTTGATAGACAGTGAGATAGACAGGAAAGGGGGAGACAGAGAGAGGGGGAATGACATGTAGGAAAAGTCTGCCCGACGCGGGATTCAAACCGGGGACGCCTGCGTTGAGGACTGTAGCTTCTGCATGGGGCGGCCGCCTTAACCACTGCGCCACGCACCGCCCCACATCTGGTTATTTATTAGCAAGTAGCTAGTAGAACAATGAAGCCAGATATTCCACTCAGATACCCTGAATAGAGCTAGAGGAGTTGCATTCATGGCCAGAAGCACGGCACCAACTGAATGCTAACTGTTTGTTAGTACACTGGACACAGGCCAATGCATTCTGAGGACAAACATCAGTGCTGCGCATTCACCACAGAAACATGAGATCTTTCAGTGCTATGGAGAATATGTGTTTACAATTTCTACCACTGCCTTCAACTAGCAGAAAATAAATAACCTGAATTCATCTGATCAGACAACAGTAAAATAAACAGGCAGCGTACTCCGATCAGCGTACACTTGCAGAGTATCGGAGGGGATGAGGTGCCCTTCTATGACCACACTGCTCTCTAAATGCTGTTTAGGAGACAGATTGTGTTCATAGTTTTCTGTGGGTAGAGTCGATTTCCTGCCGCTGCCCACACCCAACACCAGAATTTAATTTTGGCAAAGAAGGCAAATTTATGGCATCCTCCTGGGAGGGGGGGCAGGGGATGAGACACCAGTGTCTCTTCTTTGGATTCATTGTTTGTTTATTTTATAGAAAAACATGTGCAGCTATCAAATACAAATCACTGTGAACTGCATCATTTGATGATATTTGAAGGAAATCCTGTATACAACTAACAACTAACTGTATTGTAATTGCGCATCACTGCAGGTTTGGCATGTTTACTGGCAGTAATTTACTTACTCTTTTCACATATTTAACATTTGATTAGATTTTTCCTGGTGAACTGTGTGTTGTTAGGCTGTGTCAGCGTAGTAGCAAGTCTTGTAAATATGTCAATTAGCGTGCTGATTCAAATCAGAAGTATAATCACTTTTCCATTTCATCTTTAACAACGGTGAAATAATCTGGAGCTAATCTATAACAGGCAAATCCTATCACTGAAGCTATTGTCTGTCGTGAATTGAAACTCTGCCAGACTTTGATCGCCATGGCAGTAAAATTGATTAGCAATGATCTACTGGTCTCTTACTAAATGCTGATCTGGTGAAAACAGGTTCACGTGTTTCGTTTTAAGCTGAGGTTGTGGTTGAGCTGCTGCGAGACTCTCTCCCCGCTCTGCACTCCTCCTCCTTCCGTCTGTACGGCTCAGTAACAAGGCAACACAGGAGAGCCGGTCACTGTTTCTGCCCGCTGGCTTCATCAAGCTAAGCTCGGTCTCTGACTGTTCAAGCGCGCTGGCTGTCTGCTCGTGTGCAGATTTTACAGGAGCAGACAGGAATCAGGGTCGGCTTCAGATGTGAATTTAATTAAATGTGACTCAACAGAAGACAAAACCACTTGAATTTGAAGGAGAAACGGGGGTCAGGTGAGGATCTTAAAGTTCACCTCTCTGCCTCACCTGCCCCGCCATGCCACCCACTCACCACCACTACCACACATCTTAAAGGGATAGTTCACCCAAAATTCAAATTTCACTCATTATCTACTCACCCTCATGTCGACTAAGGGCTGGGAGAAGTTTCAGAGTCCTCCGTGCCTTCTCGGAGTTACAGCGGGGCTCTGTGCAGCACTGCATGTCCATATGACGGTTGCGAATGGAGCTCACTTTTCTTCGTCCAAAAAGACAAACCAAAAAACATCCATATACCTCCATAGTGCTCGTCTGTAATGTCCCTCTTGTATTGAAGCCCCAACATGAGAAATTGTTCCGAAAAAAATTAATTAAGTATATGTTTTAAGCTTGTTTGTAGTGGAAGCTCCCAGCACTGCTCTTCCTGGTCCGTCCAAATCTCGCGTGATTTGCATTGACACCCAGTTCACGGCTCCGCAAATCGTGCGAAATTCCGGCAGAGCAACACTGGGAGCTTCCGCTACAAACAAGCTTAAAACATAGACTTGTTTAATTTTTTATGGAACAATTTCTCATGTTGGGGCTTCAATACAAGAGGGACATTACAGACGAGCGAGGTATTTGGATGTTTTTTGGTGTGTCTTTTTGGACGAAGAAAAGTGAGCTCCGTTCGCAACCATCATATGGACATGCAGTGCTGCACGGAGCCCCCCTGTAACTCCGAGAAGGCACGGAGGACTCTGAAACTTCTCCCAGCCCTTAGTCGACATGAGGGTGAGTAGATAATTTGAATTTTGGGTGAACTATCCCTGTTTAAGACACAGGCTGAGGAAGCAAAATGAGAGCCACCTGATCTCTTCAATCATCCTGGTTGCAGGTGTGATTAATGTAAAGTGGTTCTTATTTACAACACAAATTGCCAGGGCGGACAGGCTGGAAATAAAAAATGTCTTCAATTTACTGGTGTGTGTCCGACAGCAAGGGCAAACACCAAAAGAGCTTTAATGTGGATGACCTAATGCGGACTCAAAAACATTATAAATGCATTGGCTGCCTGACTTTGAGCTCTCTCTTTTTTTTCTTTTCTTTTTTTTTACCTCAAATGCTAATGCGGAGATTATTTAAAATGACAGTTTATTTAATGACAAAGAGAGTCTTTTTTAATGCTTTCACTTTAATGTGTGAAATTTAGAGGATTTCTAACCTTGAACAGTCCCCCGTCCTCTAATCCTCACCCCTTATCTCCGCTCTGTATTTTGACTCTGTCAGTCAGATGAGTTCCACATAGTTGGGCGCCTTTTATCAGCAGGGAGGCTCGGCTGAACAAGTGGTAACTGAACAATGAGAGAGCGGTACGAGGGGGGTTTAGTGTTTTCAAAGCCTATCACTCGTCTTTGAGGAAATTAGTAGTTTTGAGTTAAAGTTCAATAGATACACTGAATGCTAACAAAGTGCCTTCATCTGCTGCTCTGCTGTCTGCTTATCAGTCCTATTCCAACTCTGTCTACTGTTGGTGAGTGTTAAGGAAGAGAGAAAGAGAGAAAAAAAGGGGGAAAGGGAGAGAAAAGTGTGATTCATGTGTGTATTTCTTAGCATCGGTGCATTTAAACCGTTGTGTTTAAGGTCAGGAGCAGTGAATGGATCAAGACATTCTTCATTTTTCCTTCCCTTTTCATCCCTTCTTCAAAACTCGCATTAGCCTACTCACCTCTGATACCCTCCTGCTGTTTTTCTTTCTTTTATTGAATCACCTCTCTCCCCACTGATGCCCTTATCTGCCCACTTTTCTATGGTCTCCTCACTTCCTTCAACCTTTTCTCTCCATCGGGGGCCAAAGGTCACATCTTGGAGCTCCTGTGAAATCAATCATAGGTCAAACCTTTCAGTCCGCCTCAAAGGCAGCGACCAAGTGAGGCTGTGCTTGTTGTGTGTGGTAAGTAACACACAGCTGACTGGATACAGGCCAATGCATGTTGAGGGCAAGCTTTCACTTCTTTTATTTATTCCCACTGATCCAATGAATTTGTTCACACAGCCGCCGGGGCTCTGCGTCATCGCTGGGAATGTGTTCACCAGAGAAACACGAGATCTTTCAGCGATAATATGCGGCTATATCTATCTCCATCTGATGCTGCTGTGGCTGGCCTGAGGGTTCACAGGGGTGTCGACAGATTTAAACAGGTTGACGGGAAAACCATGCAGAACTGAGCGACTGAGCAAGTTTGTTTCTGGAAGTGTTCGGCGTTGTACAGTGCCCGGGAAAAAAAAAAAAACGAGAGCATCTTTTATTCATGTTCAGTTGTCGAGGTGTCAAGAGTTTTGTCAAGCCTCTCATTGTTCCGTTAACCTTGTCCCTGTGAAACGTTCTGTCTCTGTCTCTTTGGTTAAACATTACTGCCAGGCCACAGGGGGGAGGAGGGAGAGAGAGAGAAGGAGGGAAGGAGAGAGAGTGGAAGAGGTTCCCTTCATCCTTCCATCATTAAACAAACATGGCCTCTTACCAAAAAGAGGGCAAGAGGAAAGCAGAGCAAGACGGAAAAGGCACAGAGAGAGAGAGAGAGAGAGAGAGAGAAAGAGAGCGAGGTAGACTGAAGACGAAAGCGATGAAGAAGAGAGATGGAAATGGAAGAGAGGGATGGGGGGGGGGGTGGTTGGGGATGGGGATGGGGTGGTGCCTGGAGGGGGGGCAGAGTACCTTTGTGCAAAGCCGAAAGGTGTGCAGTCCATCATCTTCAGACAGGCAGACAGGGCTGTCTGGGGAGTTTATTTTTACCTGGATGTAAGAGGAGTCTGGATCTGCTACTGCAGCCTGGTAGCACCTTTCAGCGGGGGGGGGGGTTGTTCTGGGACAGCTGCTGTCCCGGTGTGACCATCTTTCACGCATGACGGTATACAATCATCAACATGTACAGACAAACACATGAGCTCCAGGTCAAAGCTTCTGCTGCATCATGCTTCAGCTTCACTTACCTGTGTCCACATCACATACATTTGTCAGTTAAATCTATTTGTCAGTGAAGTGAAAATAATTCTGCAATTCATTTGAGAGTGAACTAATTGTGTGATTTAATTTTGCAAGCATGAATACCAAAAATACATAATGTAGGTATGTAGTTACATCTGCATACCTATGACATTGTGACTTTTTTCCTTTGTTGTATTTAATTGTAAACACATTTTCTTGTGTTTGCTCAGACTAGAAAAGCAGATCATATTGTGTCATCAAGAGCTCATCATGGAAATATGAAACATTTACAAACTTGTCCCATTACACTAACTTGTTATTGGGCATGTTATGGCTATACATACAGAACATCTCAGGGATTTTCTAGCATTCAACCTGGTCAATACTGATTTTTAGAGGTGATATGAGATTGAGGCACAAATACTGTAGGCCAACATGTTCATTCATGTGCTCCTCTTCTAAACCTATAAAAACTCTTGGAGCCTGACGCAGTGACTAAACACCGCTAGACTGGACTCTCTCCAAATCTACAGGGCCCCATTTGTGGAGTCGGTGTGATCTGCTATTGATCTCCTGTGGATCAGTGTTTATCTTGTAGTTATAGACCAGCAGATCATCAGCCCCCCTTCCTCTCTAAGTTGCTGTTAGACCCAGCGCAGACACACTGGGAGGAGAATTGATTAACAAATCAAGCCTGTAATTAATTCTTACTGCGATCAAAGCCATGGGAGGAAGTCTGTGGAGAGCCCCGAGGCACAGGGGTGAGGTGTTTCACAGTGTAGTCCCAACCAAGCTTCACCACGCTGTTTGTTCTTCAAACAGGTGGGTTTTAGATTAAGCATAACATTGGCTGAATTTCAGATGTCTTAAAAGGTTGCCCCGCCTGTTGTTTGGCATTCAGGAGATGATTAGCGCTCCAAAGCCGCTGTGCGTCCTTCTTTACCCCCGTTTCTGGAGAGATTTGTGACGGACCGTCATGCCCTCACACATCACTGCACATCACTGCATCCCGGAGCCGCTCTGCAATTTGCATCCATGCATCGGCTCCTGCTATTATTTTTAGGCAATCCTGGGGAGACACTCTCTTCTTAGAACGGACATACCTTAAAAGTGGAGGGTAGCTGTCTAAAGCATTTTATTTCTGGCCTTACTTACATTCAAAGTAAGAAAGTCTTTAACATCTAATTGGTGGATGGTATGGAAGGTGAATGTGGCAATTTCAAGTGTTTAATTTTGTCTGTCTTGTAAAACAAGGCCGTCTACAGTACTGTCAACTCTGTCTGTTATTGTACATGTTTGCCTCCACTTCAGATCTGTTTTTCACCGTCCTAACATCTGCTGTTGACAGTCTGGATCTTAATGAAACACTAACCCACTTCCTCCCACTGTCTTCTTTATTTTTCTGCACAGGTTAGCTCTGTATGTTTACGAGTACCTGCTGCATGTAGGAGCACAGAAGTCAGCACAGACCTTTCTCTCAGAGGTAAGTCACGCTGTATCTGTTTGTGTGTCGGGAAAACACAGGTCTGCTAGTTTCTGTGTGGAGTCTGAATGGTTCTGACCCTCATGCAATGTGTCCAGTTAAGTGTAGCAACTAATTGAATTAGCCTGGCCCTCGCTGTGCAGAGCCAACAGGTTAGCAGCAGCAAACATGGCTTCTTCACATCGTTGTTAGCTTCAGTGGGACTCGGTGGGCAGCAGCACAGGGAGAGTTACGACACGAGCTCAGCCCGGAGCTGACATCTGTCCATCTCTTTTAATCACCATTATTTCCTCCTCTTTTATTCTCCTGCTTTCTCTCTTTATGGGCTCTTCCCTCTCTTCTCGATCTTTCTCTCCAGTTCCCTTCTCTGAGATGTAGGCTTGTCTCTACTTTAATACTGCAGAGGTAAAAAGGTGACGGGGTGAAAATGAGGTCAGTTGATTCCGCTGCTTCGCCATAAATGACGATAAATTACAATGTAGAAGACAGTGGCTGGAGGCTTGTTGTACATCGGCCAGAGGAAGAGGAGAACAAAGAGAGGGGGGGTGGGGGGTTGGAAAGGGTTACATCATCAGCTGGCAGCAATTCTCATCACTCTGACTTAGTGTGCGCTTGTGCACATGCGCGCGCGCGTGCACACACACATACACGCACCTCTCTGTCTCTGTCTCTGACACCCTTTCCTCTCTGCCACACTGCTCGCTCTCTCTTCCGCAGATGTGAGAGATGAAAAGGATAGGCGGTGTCATGTTCAAGTGTGGGAACGCATTAGCTAAGAGTGCAACAAGTATAAACAGAGCTGCTTGTATACAATACACATGCACACATTACGCACCCATACAGTACATACACGCGCACAGGCTAAGCATTACGCCGTAATGTGGCTCTTGCTGGAAGAGCGGGGTTGGAGCAAAAACATGGCTTAAAAGGCCTGTTATGCACTTTTTATCATTCACATCTGTTTACAGCGTATCCTCAGGCAGGGAGAGCCTAGAAAGACGAGTCAGGAATCCGACCTGGAGACCTGTACGTAAATATCTAACACTCAGAAAGATGGATCAGAAGAGCAGGCAACAAGGAGCTGTCAAACTAAACTGACGCCTCGAACGGCGATGACAAAAAATGCATTTAAACCTTGACAGAAGACACGAGGAGGCACAAGGACAGTCAATATTTGTAAAACTGTATGAAAGCAATGAGTAAATCTCACTTCTCTGTGCAGTGAGAGCGACCCCTGCAACACACAGCCCACATCTGCCAGTAATCATACTGAAGGCATCTCGCCGTAGCATGATGTAGGTAAATGAATGAACCTCCCGGCAGTGCAGACCACAAGAAGACAGGATATGTGGGCGCAGTCAGTGCTTTTTTTTTTTCTTTTCTTTTTTTGACGCTTTCCAGATGAAGAGGGGGGATCAAAAAAAAAAAAAAGCACACTCAAAAGTGTCCTGACCTGAACCGACTGCAATCGTGTTTGGACTGAGCTGCAGCCAATTAAATGTGAGAAACGAGGGATGTCATGCCCATTCCGCGTCTTTTGTACCTCTTGAGCGATGACGAGGGAGGAAAATCCATCTTTGTCATGGTGTGTATGGAAATTGCCGACTGCCTATAATGTTTCAAGTTAACTGATGTCTTCACTGTAGCACTGTTAACTTAGAGCGAAAGCATGTGGGATAAACAAAAAAGAGGCCTTTTTCTGATTCTCCCAGCAAAAAAAAAGAAACTTCAAAGCAAGACATTCCTTCTAAAAGTCACTGTGTCTGATCTGCAGCTGAGGTCAGGACAGTCTGATTGAAAGTGCAGTGATTCAGTTTTTCCTGTTATTTTAGCGCTTGTTCACACAGCCAGTTAGAGCAGGTGGTACAATAGTCTCGCTTCTTTTATACCCATATGAAACATGTCAGCGAGGGAAATTAAAAAGATGAACATGAGATCACTTGAAAACTCTGAGCGACAGAGATGATGTAAGTGTGTGTATAGAGTGGAGCGGCAGACTAAACAATACCATCATAGTCTGATAGTAGCAGTCTGACTGCTGCCCACAGCAGCTGTACGGACCGTGACACCGTGTGCAAACATAAATCGTTCCTACTGTGGGTGATGTCAGCGCCCGTGTTCGCCACTGACCTTGACCAAGGTGTTAAACCGACGGAGCGCTTCAACCCAAGTGCTCGTCAGATGGTTGAGCAAATTCTGAGCTCACTGCTTACTGCTGCCGCTGCTGCTGCACCTCCAGATGTTTCCTTTTAATGCCACAAGAAAAAGAGACTATGACGGTTTCAGATGAAGAGTTTGGGCAGGTCGTATGTGAAGTCCAATGAGGATAAGGATAGAGGAGTTCTTAAAACACCCAGGATAAAACTGCCACTCACACACAGTACAGCCCCGTAGAGTAGTGTATACATTGCTCCTAGCCTTGGAGGTGACATTGCTTTACAGAATATAAACACAGCACCATTTGCTTTAAACCAACACTAAGGAACTTTTCAACCTTCATAAAATATTTTCATAATTTTTGTGATGATACATCGACTTACAACAAGTTGAATGACACCTCTGTCATGGCCTGAGGGGGTCTGTATCTCTTTCTCTGGCACTAAGCAGCTTTGAGGAGCATGGTAGGAACCCTGCTCTCACTTAAGTTTCACTTTCACTTTAGCGAGTCACAACAAGGAGGGAACAGGCAAAACGGCACTTTAGCAATGGATTATGTTTGTGTTTTCACTTTGAAATGATCCACTGGAAACAGAAACTTAGTTTTGATGTCTTCTGTTAATTTTAATGCAGGATATTTACAGGGCTTCACGCTAGTGTTCATGGGAAATGGAGTCTTTCTTCAGGCAAAACACTACCGCTTTGGTCCACAGGCACCGCCAAACTCAACCAAAACTGAAAGTTCTTTAGTACTGCTTTAAAAGGAAATGACATTTCATGTCATGGTTTCAACATGTGGAGAAATCCGAAACTAGAGAGACCTGTCCTTAGTCCTGACAAGACAATCTCATATCAGTGTCACGAAAGTGATGATTTAACAGGTGTGAAAGAAAGAAAACTTTAATATTAACTTTAAAGAAAAAAATTGAAATGTAGGAATACAGGATAGACAGTGTCACAGGGAAGGGCAGGAAGTAGTGAATGAAATGCACAGTGTGGCTGAGCAGCAGAGTGAAGGGTGTATGGGTTGTACAAAGGTCTGATTGGGCTCCTCAGGCTCATACATGTCTCTGACCTCACACTCTCGACACCTTCCTGACTCACACACTTGCACACATACATTCTCACGTACTTGAATAGATGGGCTTTCAGGCACACACTTATCCACTTATATGAATCCATGGCATGAGAATCATAATATAATTACATAAAGGCATGTGTTATAGGAATTCCCTTGCAACCTCTTCAATCTTGTAAAGCAGGTAATTCAGATGTCGGGCATGTTTTAATACTCAATACATTTCTGAGCATCTCATTCTCTCGCCCCCTCTCTCTCTCTCTCTCTCCGTCTGTGTAGATCCGATGGGAAAAGAACATCACATTAGGAGAACCTCCGGGGTTCCTCCACTCATGGTGGTGGTGAGTGTCTCTGTGTTGTGTAATGATTCAGGTTGCATTCGTCTTCATACTGTTTTGCCGTCTCTGACATTATTGAAGAAAATGATCCTCCTGCCTCCTTTTCCTCCTGCTTTTATTTGTCATCATCTCATTAATTGTTCCCAAAAGCTCTCCCTTCAGTTTTCTGTTTACAAATAGTAACCCGCTAAAACACCTAAAGTCATCTATTGCAATATTGATAATACAATCACGCTTATTGTCTTGATGCAGGATTCCGCTGCCACTAGCAAGGACCATTAGTTTCATCCGTCAGGCTTTGGTGTTTTCTCCCTGGTCGTGATTCTCCTCTCTCTCTGTTTGCTGTAGTGTTTTCTGGGACCTGTACTGTGCAGCTCCAGAGAGAAGAGACACATGTGAACACTCCAGCGAGGCCAAGGCCTTTCATGACTACGTGAGTTTTCCCTGAAATAGCTTTCCCTTGCTTCCTCCAGAACGATGGCGCTCTCTGAAAGATATAGTAACACATAGAAACCCAAAGTGTTCAATATTGAAATAAATTGATATGACATTATGGAAATAAATACTAACCATATACAACAAATATAACTTATAAACTTGAAAAAGTCAACTGCATTTCATCAGCTTTTTTTCCTACTAACAGAGTGTGTTTCGATATTCTGGTACTGACGAGAGCCGAGAGAGCAATGAAATATCGACATTGTGTTAACTATATGCGGAAGTTACTGATGAATTTCGCTGAAAGCATCATTATTATTATTATTATAATTATTATTATTATTATTATCATCATTATTATTATTATTATTATGAGTTAACGTTTTTTGGTTTGAGATATTGTGATTATGTTACACCACTGAATTCTTTTGGCCATGATAATCAGTGTAGTGAAAATCTGATATTGACATCCATAAGTGCAGGTCATTTGAGTTTTTCATGCGTACAGCTGAGACGCATAGTGTAACTCTGGTTTGATGACAAATGAAAATGAAGAAAAATACGGGAAAATATGACTTTAAAAGAAATGGCACATCTTGAAGTAAAAACGGTAGAAAGGGTAAAAACCTTTGAACCTGAACCGTAAAAGGTTCAGGTTAGGGTTAGGGTAAAATTTCTTAGCACTGAACTTATTTCACAATTTTTTAACTGTAAATATTTCTACAATTTTTGCTTTCTGAATGACATTTTATTTATTTGATATTGAGTTTTTTTGTGTCTCCATAGTGGTAAGAGCAGCTGAGATCATAGATGAGGAAACATGTACAAACTGGTTATGAAATACTTAAATGACAGTAAGACTCACAACACTCCAGTCAGTGTCTGTCTGCCTCCGACTTCCCTGTGGTTTGTTTACATTATACAGTCTGAAGCATTATACCTACCAGACGGTGCAGACAGCAATATGAATGTCAACATTCACAGAGAGTGACTTGCTGTTTTTCTCTTTATCATTACAGTGGTTAAATGACAGGGGGTTTTTAGGCGCATCAGAAGAACAGGTGCCAATTGTTTTGCACCTTTAGACCATGAAGTTGAGACCAACCTTCATCACATCTAATCACAGCTAATCCCACAACACCATGACGGCTGCAACTTGTCTTTACATCCTCGCAAACTGCTTTAATCTTGTTTTGGATCCTTTATCTGCAGTGGTGTTTAATTGAACTCTTGTTGTGACATTCAAAGTACGTGATTAACTACCTGCTTTTTGTGTTCGACCAAGGAACAGCAGCTCTGAAAAGCTGCACGTACGCACACACACACACACATGTCTGGCTGAAGTATTGTGAGCTCACTACACTGTAGAGCAGACTGGGCAAGCAGAGAGCGGCCCATGCGGTGGAAACATTGTTTATTGTTGTGTTTTCTCAGTGTGGCTCCACTTTACTGCTGTAATTCCCAAACATCAAGGGTTGATTCAGTCATGCCGGAATACAGTGAGCTGTGCCAGAGCACATGGAGTTTCAGATTAACTGTTGACTAAGAGACAGGAAGTGCAGCTCTCCTCACGGGAAGTAGCGAGGTAGAGTTTGTAAGACGGGGTTTGGTGGGTGCGTGGGTGGACGGGTGGGTGGGGAGGTTCTTCTTGTCTCTCCTGCTTTTTATGTTGTTGTTTTCCCTCAGTAGCCTGAAGTCTGACTCATCAGTTTTGTCTGTACTGTGGTTTATTGAGATGTATTGTTGGAAGAGCACAGGTCAGGGGTTTCTGCCTACCCCAGCAGGATTGTCCGTCCTCTCCTCCCTCTCTCCCTCCCTGCATTTCTCTCCCTCTTTCCTTTCAGTTTGCAATCCTGCAGAACTGTTGGGGCTCTCTTCTCTTTTATCCTCCTGCCATAGGTGTGTGTGCTGGCATGCATATGCAATGCGTGTGTGCGTGTGGGTGTGTGTGTGTGGGTGTGTGGGTGGGTGTGTGTGCACACGCAGGTGATGCTGCTGATGCTGGCGATGATGATCAGGGTGATGAATAGGCACTCTGAGAACGAGGCAGTTATATGGGATGATGTCATCCTGGCTCAGAGGAAGGGAGCTGGAGGGCAGCGCGACCTCAGACCTGAGAGGGAGGCAGACAGAACGGAGAGGAGGACGGTGGACAGAGAGAAGACGGGAGTAAAAGAGAAAGGCAGACACTTCTATCTGATTCATTTGTCTGAGACACGTCTCAGCAAAACAAATAAAACTGATTCACAGTCATTAAATGTAATTGTTCTTCAGGTGACAACAACAGTATCTTCTGTCTCCCTATCTGATCAGAATCAATTCAATTCAAAAATCATTCAGAATATATCTTAACATCATTAGCAGAGGCCACCAGCAACGTCTTATTCTTACATTTCCTGCAGGGATGTAATCAGAGAATTATAATTAGACCAATTGTAATTAGACCAAGGTCACTTTCAATCAACTGTTGCAACGCTGCACTGCTTCGCAGATCCAATCAGAGGTACTATCTGCCACTCAATTAAAACAAAATGAGGGGACAACTGCGGTGGACTTGGTTGGAAAAAGTAGCACGCCTTAATTTGAGGCTGGCGCCTCTCTTTCAGACTCCTGACTTTGAGACTGATGGAGATTTTAATCAGACATTTTGATGGTAATTATTTTCAGATAGCTAATTACGGAGCGAAGTCCTAATTAATGCTGGGGAGACGTAGGAGCTCATTCACATCATCTTTGTGTCCCTTTCTCCCTTTGATAATTGATGGGATTGTGACGAGGCTTTTTGACTCGATTTGCACGATTATCCCAGTTTGAACTACCTGCTGCAGCTTCGCTGTGTTTCTCTGTCGAGTCTGTTTACATGTGCAAGATGCTTTTGTATGAGGTTGTGTTCTGTATGCGTCCATCATATTACTAGATCTGAGAATGGTCTTCAAGAACATTAATACAGTAATCTAATGTTAAAGGGAAAAGAAGAGACTGATGAACAAAGTGAGATGCAATGTTATTGATTTCCATCCTCAGACAGGGCGTTTCAGGCATCAGAAAGGCCATTTACAGTTCTGTTAAGTGCTTTGTAAATTGTGTTCTCGATAGTAAATGAGCAGTTTCCATTTGCAAGAGGCCATGGAGTCATAAAAACAAGTTATTTTTAAATTCTTATGCTTGACCCGGAAATGGCCTTATTAGAGACTAAAGTCAGCTGCTGCTGTCTTTGAGGAATAAGACACTAACCATGCATCATTTCAGGCTTGTCCTAATATTATATACATATTGATGTGCATTATAAAGTGTTCATAAAACAGACATATTTTTTGCAGTGTCTGAGATGTATGGTCGTAACAGATTTCTGATGGAAAAATAGAGTGTTTTCTGTACTGGCTGCAAACTTTTTGTCCAAATAAATTTCTGTGATCACTTAACAAAATATGAGCGAATGAAAGTGGAGCGAGAAAAAAAATCAAGCAGCATGAAAACTGCTTGTAAGGTCTGTGGAAACAATATTGAGCATATTAACAGCATTTCCTCAACTACATAATGACATTTAGACCCTTTAAAATGTTTGCTGCAGTGAAAAACGGTCAATTTAATTGAAATACAAATGTCTCCAAATAAATTGTGTTAAGTGCATTGGTGCATGAGGTTCAAAATTCCCTCAGTGAATTATTTTTGCAAGTTCTGGAAGAGACAATTTGTGTCGAGTCGCGGAGGCAGACTGTTGCCAAAAGGGCTGACGAGTTAGAAAAATTTGGAGAGTTTGGGAGAACTGATGCAAAAGAAAAGAAAAAAAAACTCCACAGTGAGCGATACCTGACTCCTGATTTCTGGAGATTATCAGTGTCCGACAGTAGTACTGGTCGTGCTGTGCAGCCTCCAGATAAGGATGTGCTTTTTAACTGAAGCAAGTCCTTGCTTCACATCATTTTTGTTTTTGTATTTTTAAGTGGATACTGCCTGGCAGTCCTGTGAGCTGAAATGTTGGTGGTGGTAGTGAAAAACTTTTGTAACGCCGTACAGTTACCATTATCACATTGTGATCCAGCTTTGAGCCTCACGTGTGTCTCATCACTGTGTGAATGAGCAATGGAAAACATAACTGCTATTAAGTCCATAAGAGGACAAATAGACTAAATATTAAAGGGACAGGGACATAGAGGGACATACTGTATATGCCAGACATGCAACCCCACAGGGAGGAGACGGCCACGGCTGAGCATTCAATTTGAAAAACTTCAGGAATTCAGACAGACAGCGAGACAGAGTAGCTGGAGAATATCTCTACCAATAAATATCCCAAAAATTCAGGGAATGTGTGTGCTACAATGACCCCTTACAAAAGTCCAACTAACATTATGTGATAACGTTTCAATTCATTAGATGTCAGTGGCCAAGAAAGCCTGACGCTCTGCACCTTGAATGGATGTGTAAACTGTATCTGCATCTGTAACTGCAGAAGAATATTGACACTTAAAGGTAGAGTGTGTAACTTATTTGGCTTTTTATTTGCAAAAATCAAATATTGATTTCATAAATACGTATTTACCGAAGTCTAATCACAATCGCATACAAATGAAAGCTTTCTCTACATAGGTGGTGGTGCACCCAACCAAGGCTGCCATGTTGCATCACCATCTTTGAATACGGTAGCCGAAAGGGGACAAACTTGGTTCAAACACTCTATTGAGTGTCTGTGACTAGTCTTGTGCTGATCAGCAACCTGATCCTCTATTTGAGGACGATCGACGATGGGTTTTTTTTATTTTTTATTTTTTTTGCCGTTATAAAACAGACACACACACATGGTGCTACAGCTGAGCAGCGTTGGCAGCTAGATCTTCCAATGTTGAACTGTTTTCATACAAAGTGCAGCCAAACACCAGGCTAAAGAGAGACCTGCAGAGGCTCCTCTGACAGCTCCTCTGTGGAGCTGCAGGTGAACCGGCTGCAGAGCAACGCCGTCCTTTTTTAATTTTTTTAAAAACTGGCACATACTATAAGTCCTCCTGTGTAACTTTTTGCTGCGAAATATGACTGAAGGCACAAGTGGAAGTTGCACGAGTGTTTAAGAAAATAACCGATAGTATTGATCGCTCAAAGTTATTGTTTTCAGTTAATGGTTAGTTTACGAATGTGTTTGTCCTCGGAGGCCACCGTCACTTTGATTTGAATTTCAGCATGTTACATTTCACATGTTTTGGCCATAGTGTGGACACACAAGTTTTGAGCATTTCTAGTACAGGGTGATAGTCTGTTCATGTTGTTATATTTTCCGAGGGCGAAGGGTCCAAAATTTCACCAGAGAGGAAAGTTGTATTGTACTGCAGCGGTGTATACTTTATCTGTCCTGTCCCTGTAATGCTCTCGTTAAACCCCTCAGATTTATGTAGGGATACTTTCCCAGGTTGAGAACCACAGTTTTTTTTTTTTTTTTAGATTGTATTACTTGGGAACATTTTGTATATTGGTAAAACTGCAAATAAAATTTAGCATCAGTGGCCTCTACAGTAGTAGGGCTGAAATATACAAAGAAGTTGACAGATGTAAACTAGAGAGTGAGCAGCAAACATTAAATGCGCTGTAGATAGGCAGTAGTGTTGCAGTATTTTGGCACAGGGAGTGTTGTATCATTGTGTGGCATCAGTGTGGGAGATAGCAGGCACACAGCAGTTAGAGGGGAAGAAGAGATCAAGAGGCAGTGCCAAGAGCAACCCCCTTTGATAAAAACGCTCCGCCTGATGCTGCCAGATCTTACATTCATACTGTCTCACTCCTGCATGGAAATGTACCCATGCCGCTCAATTTAACAGCAGCACACACACTCTCTGTCTTTATTAAGGATTCATGCATTTGTAAAAAAAAAAAAAAAAAAAAAAAAAAAGTAATAACACAGGGCTGCTTTATTCATTTGCGTCCCGATGCACTCTCGGTGTTTAATATCTGTGGAAACACGAGTGCACACATAATGTACTGTGCTGCCTGAGTGAGGCTGAAGGACAGGAAGGTGTGGTGACCGTGGGTTTAACTGAAAACGGCGTCTGTCTGCAGTGAGAAACATGTATTGTGCACTGTGCATGTGGGCTGTAAAACTAAACAGAAGGACAACCATTTATTCATTCTGACCATGGACATGTTTTTTGGGGGGAGGGTTCTCTAATTTTTCTTTTGTGCAAGGACAGTTTTATTCATATGAGTCTTTACCCCTGATTCACTCTGGTTGTTTTTTGTGTTTTATTTTTTTTATTAGTACTGATGTTCCGCAACCTTAATAACCCAATAACGCACAGCAGTTGCCATTAAAGTTGCAGTAGAAAGTGCTGTAATGTTGGAATGGTTAATTATTAATGTTTCATTTCTTTCTAGCAGTGCAAGGATGGCAGTATGTGTCGACCTTTTCTTGCTAGAATTCCCACATGTATCCGGGAAATAATAAAACGTAACGGGCAGATTGCCATGAAATTCACTGATCACATTTATCCTCCCCAGAGAACAGACTCTTTCCATTTAGCTCTTGCGTCCACAAGATTATCTAATTATTGTTCCGGTGATCTAACAGGTATAATCAATGTTTTTTGTTGTTGTTGCTGTGTCTCTTTCACATGACATTGTCACACTGGAAGGATTCTTGCCAGTTTTTAAAATCATTTTATGAAGTCTAAATAAAGTAATCCCACTAAGGGCCGCTCTTCAAAGTCCAGATCAAATAAAATAAATATTCCACGTCAACAGTCCAACTTCCTTTATTTTTTTTCCTCAAGTCGTCTCCTCAGGCGGAGCTGCCTCCTGCTAACAAGCTCCATCAATTCAAATGGTAGTGAAACTTCTCCAGCCTGAACTGAACCAGCTATAACTTTGTTTTTCCAAGCTTTGTTACACATTGCTACAATTACCACCAGCTGTATCAAATCTTTTGAAGATAATTTCACCTCTTACTGGAACAAATTATATACTGATTATTAGTTAGTTCCTTACAATATTTCATTTTCCCCCCTCAGGCGTGTAATGTTTGAACAGTACTTTTATTTGTCAGGAGAGGACACAAATCACATTTGTCTGCAGATTCAGCCATTCCTGACTGCAGTTATAACAGCAAAAACTGATGTTTTATTATCTGATGATGGATTGGAGAAGACAAACCTGAGTGAGGAGGTATGATTCAGTGGTGTGAAATGCAAACCTGGATTCTGACCAGTACCTGTGAGTGCATCTCTGTGTGTATGTGCGTATGAAGAGACAGCAAAACAGAGAGGACAGAGACAACCTAGAAACAGAGACTCTGTTGGCTCCAAGCATTGTGGGTAACAAGCTGACTCCAACCAGTTGAGAACCAATGGGGGTTGGGGAGACCCCCAGTCTGTTTCCAGGGAAACAGAGCGCTCCCTCCTTCTCTCTCCCCCCTCTCTCTCTCTGTGTCTGTGTCTCTCTCTCATGCATCCCCACGTTGCTTCTCGGCGGTGTTGAGGAGGAGGGAGATGTGGAGGTGACTCACTGTAACATCATTGCCATGGCAATGAAGAGCAAGCTGAGTGGAGAACGACTGAAGGGAGAAAAAGAGCAGGAATTTCCATAGGCTGAGCAGAGATGGAAACGACTGTCACGATCTCCAACAATTTGAAGAAAAACAAGGGAGATTTGAGTGTTGAGCGGTGTCTGTACGCTGGGCTGCTCATACACTACCTCCCCGACTTTCTCTGGAAAAGACATTACTATCACTCCCCTTTTTTTCCCTGCCCTGCTTCTCCTCCTCTCTCTCTGCACTTCTTCCTCCTCACTCTTTCACATCAGCAGTTTTCCTCTCCTCTTCAGTCCCTCTGTCTATCTCTGTGCCCACTCTCTGTCTTTCTACATCCCTCTCTACGTCTCTTATCATCTTCCTTCCTTTCTCGCTGGCCTGTTGCGTTCAGCCCCCTGGTCTCAGAGGAATGTGTTTTCCGCTGGCCTGTTACGCTGAGTCATGTCACATGCGTGTTTGGACATGCCGAGGTGGAGTGTTTATGTGATGTTGACATATGCACGCCTTGCCGCTCTGCAGCGGGCAGGGGCAGAGACCAAGGCGTGAGTGCAGAGTGCAGGGGAGAGGTTAACCGAGGGCAGGGGAAGACAAGAGAGTGTAAGAATGAGAACAAGCTCTAACAGAGCTGGAGGATATGGGAGAGTCATTTCTAGTTTGACTGCAGATATTATTATTATTGATTATGAAAATAAGTGGCTTAGTCAGGAGCATATGTTATGTGTCTCTCTGAGCTTTCACCCACAAATCTTTGAGAGTAATAACAGGTTTTGGAGTTCTTCTTTTTTTTTTTTAAGAGACTGGGCTGCGATGTTGTAGTTTGGGCTCACAGTGTGTTTGTAAATATCCAGTCTTCCCTGACCCACCTGAGTGGATAGTTAGAGAAATGCTGTTCCACTCCACACAGCAGTAACCTTACAGGTTGTATGTGAAAGGGATTATAGAGACTGATCCAGAGATTGAACCGTAGAAGTGGCGGCAGAGCTACAGAGGGAGACCAGGAGGGCGAAGCCAGAATGCTGACACGATCAAACCAGCAAGTTATCTCTTTGACCCCAACTAACCCCCGTGTATTTCTGCTGTTGTAGACAGACACCCATGTCCTTATCTTGTGCCGTCTCCTGTGTCTGGCTGTCCAGCACCAGCAAGACCACAAGAAGAGAAGAGACACCCGAAGGGAATGACTGATGAGTCCTTGTATCAACACTTTTGACAATTTTCTATTTCCAATCTGTTCTCTGATACTGTACATCAGACTTTGTGGCGTTGTGAAGATCACAAAGTACAGTATGTGGATGTGAGATTCTATTTTTAAATCCATAGATGCAAAGATAGAAAATATCATGACATGCAGTGTTCTCCTCCTCATTTCCAGCCGTGGTTTTAAATCTCCCTCCGTCTCTCTCTCTTAGCCTTTCCTCTCTGGGTTCAGTCCATCTCCCTTATCTCCCCCAAAGTGTCGTTGAACCAAGTGCGATAGTGGTGGGAGAAGAGTGTCTCCTGCACCAGAGCAACTATCATTTTCAGCTCTGTGTGTGTATCTGACAGTGCATTGGCCCGCGGCTTCACCTCACATATTATACGGCTCCTCGCAGCCTCAGAGTTGTTTACAAGGGTCGATAATGACATCAGTGATAAAGGAAATACAGCCGGCGCCCCCACCCCCACCCCCACTCCTCACTGTCACCCCATGCGGAGCTGATATCGCCCACCTGTAATCACCCAGGGAGGCCACATAGATTAGTGTTGTGTTGCCACTGTACCCGGTAATCACCTGTAATGTTACACCGGGGAATGCGCTGGTGGGGATTTTCTTGTATGGGATAAGGAGGATGGAGTTGATGGTGATGAAGATGTGGTGGGTGGAGGAGGTGAACACTTGAGAGTGGAGGACAAGGTGCAGGTTGAAGTTGGTGGCCGCTCCAGTCAGATAACCTTTTGATTCTGTTCCTGCTCTGGAAATGTTGACTACAGTTCCACTTTGTTGTTGACCTAAACAAAGGAATCTCTGGTTTTACCTTTCATCATTGCTTTTTACATTTATCGTAACTAAGCAACCAAATGCAGAGTAGACCCCTCACTGTGCCCTTCTTACACCAGCAGAAGCATGCTCAGTGTAGATGAAAGGTTGTGATGGACATTTGTTTGCACATATCTTAGGGTTATTTTTGATATTGAGCTACAATGATCATCTGGATGGAGATTTTCATTTTAAAATGCCAGTTTAAATTAGAGTGTGGACAAAGCCGTTTAGCATTAATCTATATTTTTATTTTTGTTTCAGTTAACAGGCTGCCTATTAAAGCAGAAAGACACAGGAACTGTATTGTTGATATGCACACCTGAATATTTGCTCATTTATGGCAAGTCCTATCCTCATCGCAGTGTTGAACAGTGTCATTGCACATTTTGCTGATATGGTGCAGGCCTAGTAGGGGCCGTTTCATACTTGACTTTCTTCGTGGATTTATTGAATTTTGGTTTTAACTTGTGAGACAATAACAAATACATTCACTAAATCCTAATTTTGAGAATACAGTATTAAAATGACCAAAACAAAAAGTTACCAGAACTACAAAAACAAACCCAGGCTGGATTAAACTGGAACATCAGTCAAAACAACCTGGATTTGTCCCATAGTTATGCTGACACATACAGTACAACTACTGGTTACTCATATGATAGTATTTTTCCCGATGGCTTGAACTCGCCAGATTTTATTGTTGCTATACTACACAGCAGAGATCTGGAATGAAGTACATGGAGAAAACACTTTTCCTCCCATTTCTGTGTTTTACTGGTGTAGCATACAGTATGGCACATATTGGTCAAGAAGGGAGCTTTGAACGCCGGAGGCAGATTTTAAGCCTATCTGCCTTGAAATTGAAAAGTGAGTCGGGCTCGGGATTGGATGGTGGAGCTTGTTGATCCGTCTCTGGTCACCACAGGAGACTGTGAATAATACATGGTCGAAGGCAGAGCACACCCACTGCCGTATCTGCTCTGTTAAAACAGACTTGTTCTATCTTACTTTCCTCTTGGTTAAAACCTTTAGATATAGTAGTTGTGCCTTGGACAGTGACTGACGCTGAACCTTTAGTCTGTATACACTAATGTAGAAATCAATCTTTTTACTTTACTTTTTTTTTTGGTGTGTGTGTGTGTGTGTGTCATCCAGACTGTTTGCATCTCTTCTTCCCCCACCCCCCCTTGTTCAGGAAGTGGACTAATGGCATTTGTGAGGATGGAGGGAGGAGGAAAGAGGGAGAGGGAGGAGGAGGAATGGAGTTCCTTCCTGTGTGGTGTGTCATTTGTAGATCCTGTTAAGCGGGTGGCCTTGACACTCAGTGGTAGCCCGTCCAAAAACCCCGCCACTTCCCCCCGACTTACCAGCTCTCTGCAGACAGAAGGGATTTACCAACTTTCACATCAAGCTGTAATTTTGACATCTCTGTCTTCATCGTCTCCTACTGTTCTGTCCATGCTGTCATTTTCCACTGCAGATGAACACCGAAAGAAATGTAAACCTTGACCCAATGGAAATAGTTGGCAATGTCTCAGAGATTTATAGGTAGATAATCATTCACTCATTTTTGAAGATTTTCTGCTTTCCCAGTTTTTTAGCACCATAGTAAATTATGGTGAGACAAAAGGGCTTCAGGAAACAATGACAGGTAACAGAAAGTAAAAAACAAAACAAACAAAAAAAACATTATCTTATTGGCTGAAAATAATGTTTAGTTTCACTTGTATTAAATATTCCAAGACAAGCCCATTGATAAATGCAAATATTTGAATATTGATAACAATTGCAAAGTTTCATTTCTTAAAAAGGCTAATTTCCTGAAACATCTGGGCTCTGCAGTTTTCCAACTTTTCAGCAGCAGCAGTTCATGATGTAGGCTACTTGTTTGGGACTGTTTGCAGCCTGCAGATGAATACACATTTGGCTCTATTTACTGCAGCAGGACAGTGTATATGTTGGATTGACTGAAAATAAATTACATCGCCCGTGTTCATTGTAATGAAGGAACATGTCACCAGGTGCAACGATGTGGCTCATTCATGTGTATCTAATAAGTTTTCGGTGCGCAGTGGAAGAATAAGTCACACTCACATCAGGCATTTGATAACACAGTTGATGTTTGTTTTTAGGATCAATTCATTGCTGTTTCTTGTGTTCTCATAAGATTTCTCAATGGTAACAAAAATATAGAAGACTGACATCAAGTGTGCCCGAGAGAGAAGGAGAAGTGGAGGAAGCAGACAGTGGCCGATGCAGGTTGAGACAGTCCAGTTGAGAGAGAGAGAGAGAGTGAGAGAGAGAGACAGACATAAACAGACAGCGAGAGAGAGAGAGAGAGAGGAGTTAGACACAGACAGCCTTTTGAGATTCTACTCACGCATCTCTGAGGGTCTCTCAGTCTCTGAAGTATTGAATGAAAATTACTCCCCACATTCTTACACACACATGCATGCATTGCACACACACACACACAACCAAGCAGGGAACACTATCGGTAAACATATAGGAACAAAAGAGTTTGCTTCTCATCTCATTAAGTATTACTGAGCCTTTTAGTCTGATGGGATTAGTGTAGTGTAAATGTAGTATGGAGAAAGTCTGATTAGGTTGCAAAGTAGTGAAGTGTGGTTTAATTTCTCTACCTTTAAATGTCTGCTGCTTTTCAGCATGTTTTTACTCTTTCACATGAAATGTATTGTTCATGTTTTTTTTTTAATCAGTCAGTTCTCCCTCCAGCGCTTATTACACAGTCGTACTGTATAAAGCAGAGGATGCTTGATAAGATAAAGCAATGTAGTTGTACTGTATCTCGGTAAAGTGCGTCGTTGCCTTGTCTGTAGCAGTTTGATGGCAGAAGGGCAGAGAAGAGTTTCTTGTTTGTACCTGTTTTGGAAAAATCCTGGATTTCAAAATCTACTTTTTTTTACCGTCTTTTAACATGATTTTTATCTTTATGGAGGGTTGTATTCTGTGATGTTGTAATGTGTGTGTAGTAATGTACGGTACGTCTAGTGTATGTGTGGTATATTGTAGCCTTCTCCTTGGAGGGTGGTGCTTTGAATAATTTATGCAACAAATGAGTTTACCAGGAGAAGCAGGTGTTCATCAGAGGACGTGCAGCGGCCATTCAACGCCTCAGGTTTCATCACAAACACCTTTTGGTTCCAACTCCAGTGACTACACATTTAGGGATCACATAATACAACCAACAACACACAAATAGCTAATCTTCCAACAAGTCAGTGACTCATGAAATCAAAAGGCTTAATGTAATTGGGGGGTCGATGTATGGACAGACGAATGAATCGATGTCTTGCTTACGATTGGTATGACTGGATTAGTTCTTTCTGAGATGGCACTTCAGTGAAGACAACAGAGCTGGAGAAGAAGCCAGCAGATGAAGGGGTGACAGGAAGAAGCTGGTCTAAAGACAGAGGTCAGACCATTTGGAGGGGATTCGCTGAGATTAGAAGGAGTGGTTTTCTTTTAAATGCTGTATTCTATTAGATGTAGGGTTAATACTGTACATCATCACCTTTTTTTTGTACCAGTTGAGAAATTAGGAATAAATTGTGAGATAATCTGGGTCTCACAACTTGATCTGAACTCCGTCGGGTCAAGCGCAATGCGTTTTAGCTGAACTCAGTCAGAAATGTGCCAAGTCCCATTACGCAAGTTGCTGTTCTGTTGACAGTTTCATTCACACCACACCATAACATACAGTGCACTATGGCCCAACGCGCTAATGTGTAAAGCCAGCAGCTCAGTATCTCGTTGCTCCTCTCCTCCCCACCTTGTCAGGAAAGTGTAAACACTGCTCTGTGAGAAGTGTAAATGATAGACTCATTAACAGTGTGTAACACTCTGTGTGCTCTTCATGTTTACAGAGGTTAAGTGCTGGACTATGTTGAGCTTGGCTGTGAATCAGTATTTAAACAGAACCTAACAGGAATTTACAGAGTCGAATTCAGAGTACATTAACTTCCTGGTCACCACACTGCTGCGGCTAATATGAGCTAATTGCACCACATTGATGTGGTTTATATTACATCAGGTGAAGCCCTGCAATCTCACAGTTATCAGCAGCCCGGATTGACTGTGTAACCGCTCAACAGCACAGTGGAGGACCGTAGCGCATCAGCATGTTTAGTTTAACCCTTATCAGCAGTCTGAGTAAGTCGTTACCAATGGAATAAACGTGAAATGTGGTTCAAATCATCCTCTATAATCACCCACAAGCCAGCTGATAAAGGCAATTAGTGTAACTGAGAGAGCCATGATTATTTTCTTGAAAACGGAAATTATTGCCAACTCTCACAGTCTTGTGTTATGAGTGTAAAAATCTTTAAGTTTTATCGACTGTTTGCCTCCAGTTCTGTGGATGACCGCTCATATTGTTATCATTCCCATTAGTCCAATTGGGCCGCCTATATACAGTATATCCTTTCCTTGTTCTTGAGTAAAACACAGCTTTCGGCCAGTGTGTCTTAGTGTGTATCTGCTAGCACAGCATCTTTATTAAATTACAACTTACATTCTGTTTTAGAGTGATTCCTATATTCTGTAGAGGGAAAGAAGTCAATATGGGAACTGAAAGGGTTCCTCAACGTGAAGAAATGGGACGGGGACCTTCAACAAGACTGTCTTCTGTTGTAGTCTGTTGTTTACAAACAGTTTATTATGACCCGTGGCATAAGTGATGCCTGTATTAAAGAGGAACTATGCAAGTTCGATGGCTTTTCCACTGTTTTGGTAACCCTCGTCCTGGCGATGTGCATTTGTTTACAGCGAAGAAGGCGGAAAATCAATCAATAGAGCGGTAGATAGGATGTGTATATTTGTGTAGTTTAATCTGTCATAATCAAGAGATTATGGTTCACAGGACGCGTTTGTGACGCGTTGGGACATCGGGACGGCGGCCCCGATCTTGCAAAGTTGTTTTTCAGCCAAGAGATGCACTGTAATAAGTGACACGCACGTGGAAGGCAGAGAGCCTCCATTCTCCCTCATAACAAGTTAAGCCATTTATTAAACCATCACAATTACTCTAAAGCTGTTTAATTAAGGTCAAAATGTAGCATAGTTAAGATACAAATGCTGCTTAGTTCCTCTGTAATTGTGAACAAAACAGGAAGTTAGCCAGAACTGTCTGCGTTTCCAGAGCAGGATGTTGAGTTGGTGGATGAGTCGACCAAACGTCACGACTTTAACTTGAACACCTTTGATCTCTACTGTCTCAGTAGTCAGCATTTCTTCTTTTATCCACGTCTGTGCATTTGTAATTGTCACCATGACAACAAGGTTGCAGTACCCTTGCCAATGGTAGCGTAACAAATTATCGGTCTAGGTCAAATATTTTAGAGCGGCTGCATTGGATGGATGGATGGATTGCTGTAGGTAACTTTACAGCTGCTGAGTGGTGGGTTTGGTCACCATGGTCACCATCACACATAGCCGGTCCATCCACAGTCTTTGTACTAGATTGAGCAGCTAATGACAAATCAGGTCACAGAGTTGTAGCCTACTATAGACAATTGACACAAACATGGTTATACAAACCATGTGGCTCCTCCAACTTAGAGGTGCGTTGAGAACAAAGTGGGAATAAAGATTTCCAGCCTGTCTAGTGAGGAGGCTTCGTGTGTCAGATTCATATTGGTTTTCTAACGTCATCTGAGTCAATCTGACTCGTCATAATGAAGAGGAGCCGTCGGTACCGGAGGAGTTAGCGCAGCTTCCACCAGAGTTGTTTTTGTTTTCTGTATATGGAGCGTGGTGCTGCATGGTTTCGGGGCTGGGAGATATCCTGGCATGCCGTGTTTACTTATTTATTTATTTATTTTTTCTTGTTGCTGTATTTGGAAAATGCTGCTTTGTCAGCAGGTCAGGTAGATTTCCCTTCCCCCAGTTCTCCTTTTCCCCACACAAACAAACATTTAAAGCGTTCACACACTCACTGCCACATGCACACACACACGCACACTCATAATCTCTGCTTTGTCCTCCTTTCTCTTCTCTTCTTTTCTTCCCCCTCTCTCTCTCTCTCTCTCTCTCTCTCTCTCTGCCTCTCTCTCTCTCTCTCTGTCTCTGTGCATGAAGGCAAACTCAGCAGACCTCCAGGCTACCAGGGAGTGAAGGCATTCTGGGTAATCCAGAGTGTGAGAAGGAAGAGGGAAAGAAAGGGGGAAAAAAACTCTCACAAAATTACAGCACTTGATGCTATGCATGATGTTGTCCACGCACAAAAAAACACACACACACACACACCAAATCCAGTCTCTCACCACTGAACCATGGAGATACAATATCCATCTGTGTCCATCTGTACGTTCATCTGCTGAGACAAATACAGATTGTGTTTGCGGCAGAATATGGAGTCAAAAAGCTGCACAGCATCCTGTTCCCTGTTTTAAGATTTGCAATTGGGAGATATGAAGGAGGGAGAGGGGGAGTGAAGGAACAGCGAGGGTGGTGGGGTGGAGCAGAGGAGGATACAGGAGTGTCGTCAGTCCGCTTTTATCTCAGCTCTGATTAAACCTTGTTCCTGTCTGACCTAAAAAGTCAGCTGGCGGAAACTTCAGAGACTGTGGGTGAATTTCACTGGAGCTCTTTACACCCAGCCCGATGCCTTCAGAGAGGGAGAGAAAGCGAGACGAGAGATCAGAGAAATAGAACAGAGAGTGGGCAGATTCTGGAGGAAAAAAGAATAAAATAAAATAAAAAAAATACACAGAGACACAGGCGAGCTGGCTTTATGTGCTCACTGTTCACACATTATCATATATATGGATATACACTCTCCCACACTGCATGTTGTCTGCTCTTTACTCCTAATGAGGATGAGGAAGAGACCGGGGCTGGGTGGTAACTCCGGGTTAGTCAGGAGTACAATGCCACAGGAAGCAGACAGAGGCAGTGCTGAAATGTGTCAGCGCCGCCCGTCTGGGACAAGCACAACAAAAAACACAAGGTATAAAAATAAACCTGTGCCAGCATGGCAAGGCATCTGCAGGAACAGGAAATATCCCACCGAGGGAGAGACAGCGGGAGAGAGATGGGGGAAGACCCTTGGATTGGATATTTGGTTTAGTTTTTTATTACTCCTGCATTGTTTCAATGGTGGCAAGTTCAATAGAGAGTTTGTGCTGTAGGTGTTAACAAAGCAGCGTTGGTGGGCTATTCAGATCTCTGTTATAAAAACATACTGCAGTGTTACAATATGTAATCACAATTGTTGTTACTGATTCTATCACTGGTTGATGTGTTTAACTTTTGTATTACGTCGGTTAAGTTCCTCTGTGACAATGTGTCATAAACATTTAAAGGGTTATGTCCCTAAAATTTGTTCAGGACTGGACTGAACTGCAGACTGTAAATAAAAATGGACCCACAGGTTTCCGAGGAGCAGTTCTGAGGCTCAGTGTTGTCAACCCTACAGCATTTACCTGACTCTGATTCCACCAAACTCTCAGCTACAAGACAAAAACGCACTGCACTCAAAACAGCGCCCTCAGTTACACAGAGTTTTGATGCTTTGATGAAATTTAAACAAATCGGTTATGTAAAAATGTCCCCTCTACACAGTTGTCACAAAGGAGGAAACTCTTTGTTGTACAAGGTTGTAAATATGGTTTATATGTGCTGTAAAGTTGCTAGTTTTAACTTTGGAGTCTATGGATATTGCCATCAAGCGGCCACTCAAAGAAGTGCAGTTCCTGGTGCTTCCATGTTGGCTTGATTTTTCATCCTCAGATGTTGCAGCTTGGACTAAAAGTACAAAACTGCACAAGAGCTGGTGGTTTTTGTGGATGAGTTTGAACTGTGGGTGTTGATCTCTTTTTATGTGTGTTTCCTCCAGAGTGCTGCAGCAGCCCCCAGCCCGGTCCTTGGGAACCTTCCCCCTGGAGAGGGCATGCCAGTGGGACCAGTCCCCCCTGGATTCTTTCAGGTATACAGCCCTCACATTTACACACAGACACACAGAAAGTGAGGATTTGTGTCTTTAGTCTTATATTGAAGGGCCACTTGGTAAATTGTGGCCTGCTGTTTATCCTAGGCCATATGAATACTCAAACTTTACGGTATACAGTACTACCTCTACGTATGTGTATAGTCTGTGTGTGTCACTGTGTACTGTAGGTGCACCACTATGTTTCCCCAAACAGAGACAGAAGAATGTGAGAAATCTCTGAGACAAAAACATAGACCTGCACCTTCGTCCCTCATCATCTCTGCTCTCCATCAGAAGGACTCTGCCAGCCGTTCATTGATTGGCCGTCATTATTAGTCAAACTCAGACGCTCACATCTGACACACAGATCAATAGCCTTCATAGGCATTTCTCAGCTCTTTCAAAAAGCTCAAAACAGCCTTTTCCAGCTCCGTCTGAAGATCAAGTGCTCTTTGAAGACGAGGTCTTGTCAAGACAAATGCTTACAATTACCAAATTGCCAATTCTTTCATTCAGGTTTCAGAAAATGACTTGCATATGGACCAGATAAGAGATGATTGGAGCTGAATTTTGTTCTTAGCTAAATATATATGCACAGATTTTTACACATCCGGCTTAAAACATTTCATTTATCGACTCACAGAGACAATTTATGAATTTATCAATTCACGACTTACAAATTTTTGTCTATGTGTAGTCGCTGCATGTATTTATCCAAAACAAAAACAAAAGAAAGAACTCAGTTATCACAGTTATTAATTCTAAAATCATTACAGCAATCAAATAGACCTAAAATTCTGCATCTGCTTTCCTTCAGTGGGTCTACAGCTGGGAGATGGGGCAGAAAAGGAGGGGGAGAGAGGGCCCTGATCAAAACAAGGGGACCATTGCTCTCTAGTGGCACATTGAAGTATTGCCTCTCCAGCAGTGCAGATTGTCTCACACTGTCACCACAGCGCATTAGTTCAGCAGACATAGCGACAGGATTGCTACTGTCTGTGGTGAGGACAAGTGAAAACCCACTCACAGCTGCAAAAGTGCTTGACACACATGCTGCCAAATTCCACAGTTAACAAATACACTGGCATCATTATTAACTAACCTCATCCTTTATTCCCTCATTCTTTTTCCATAAATGCAATCCAATGAAAATGCGGTCGACATCCCCACGCTGCTGTCATGGAATCGTTGTTAAAGGAAAAATGAACCCAAAGCTCAACAGAAGTCATAGTAGTTTTTTGGTTTGGTTTCCTGTTTTGGAGAATGAACAAAAAAAATTCCCACAATGCTCCATTGTGCAGCTTGTACAGCACTTCTGTTTCTGTGATACAGTTAGGGGTAGGATTAGGGGGAAGATGGGAGAAAGACTGTAGTTTGTCACCTGGCATGGTGACCCAGGACAGTATGTTTGTTTGTTTTTCAGCCATTTATGTCACCTCGGTACCCCGGAGGCCCCAGACCACCCCTCAGATTACCCAATCAGGTAAGAGCCACACTGACACCTGCAGGCAGCAAACGGAAGTGTTGACAGTAAAAAAAAAAACAAAGGACAGTATCTGTGAGGTGGTGATGACAATGCTGGGGGATGGATCCTTTTTCCCTCTAGGGACTTGGAGGAGTCCCAGGTAGCCAGCCAATGTTACCAAGTGGAATGGACCCCACACGGCAGCAAGGTACAGATATACAGACACAAATACACTGCACCTAGTTTATTAAAGACTAGTATCTCCAAATTCATCTTTTAAACCAATAAGCAGTTTCTCTTCATCTCAAAACTATTTGATAAAACACTGTAAAGCCTGTGAAGCTGCTCCTCAGCATAACAGTACATTGTGGGAATTTTGAAGTCAAACTTCTCCTGAACCCTAAATACACTGGTCTGCAAGAAAGAAATCAAACTGATTACTGATTGTAGTTTGACTGTTTTTCTGTGTTACAGGACATCCAAATATGGGGGGACCAATGCAGCGAATGACTCCACCCAGAGGCATGGTACCGCTGGGGCCCCAGGTATGGAACCAGATCATTCAAAATTCATATTTACAAAATTGTTTGGATTGTTCCCTTTCATAGACTGAGCTAAAGGCTTGTTTGTGTTTCTAGAGCTACGGAGGTGGAATGAGACCACCCCTGAATGCCCTGGTTGGTCCTGGGATGCCTGGCATGAACATGTAAGTGCTATCATCAGCACAATGTAATTTCACAAGCAAGCACACACACATAATACACATACTCACACACACATTTTCCTTTGTCACTTTTGTTGATATTAAATCAACTAACCTGAACCACTGACCCAAAAATTCTCAATTTTTCAATTTGGGACACAGCTTTTGTTCGCAGTTGGACAGGCCAACGCTAAATTAACGGGTCTATTGTCTGCAATGAGTCCCCAGAAGTTACCTAAGTTGAAAACACACATATCAAGACAGGGAGGGAGAGAGAGAGAGAGGCATACAAAGTGAGTAGAACAAGGGTCCTTGTGTACAAAAAAGGGAGAAGGTCCACTTTCCCCCCTCTTTTCTCTCTCAACAGGTAGTCAGAAGGCCAAGCTGTAAATTATAAGTCTATGATTTGATTTGGTTTATAGAGGTCTGTTCTCCTCTATTTTGTTTTAATGTACATGTTTTTGTTGATGCTGTTGTTCCCATCACCTCTCTCTGGCAATGGAAGACTTTGTTGTTGCCAACTCTACACAAATGAATTGGAAACAAAGAGGCTTGCCAAAAGCAGGAAAAACTAAAGTGTATGTGTGTGTGTGTTCCAGGGGACCTGGTGGGGGCAGACCCTGGCCAAACCCTCCAAACTCCAATTCGGTAAGGGCTGTAACTAAGAAACCCCACAGAGAGTCCAACAGAATATTTCTTTTCTTTCATGATTTCCTTCTATTTTCGTAGACCCCCTACTCCTCTGCTTCTCCAGGAAGTTATGTGGTATGTATAGTACGTTTGTGTTTCAACTGTTCTGTAATCCAGCTCTACAGGCTGTTATTCATTAGTTCATGAATGAATCTCATGGAGGGTGAAACTGTAATTTCAGGGACCTCCAGGAGGCGGAGGGCCACCTGGGACCCCAATAATGCCAAGTCCTGCAGGTAAGCTCTGTGTACACATCTGCATTCACCCGTATACATTTGATTTGCTCTTTACTCTTTTATCATTCCTCCATTTGTTATGTCAGATTCAACCAACTCCGGTGACAACATGTACACAATGATAAACACAGTCCCTCCAGGTGGAAGCCGACCAAATGTGAGAACTTTTTTTTCTCTCCATCAGCTCTATAATGTCAAAAAGTATTGCTACTTTTATGCTGTGTTTTTATAAAGGAAAACCCTCCTCTATCATGGCCTCTTCTGTATGTTCTCCTCAGTTCCCCATGGGTGCAGGCGGCGATGGTCCATTAGGGGGAATGGCTGGAATGGAGCCTCATCACATGAATGGATCATTAGGTACAGGAACATGTTGCTTGTAGGTGCTGCATTAACAAAACAATCTCTGGTTGTGGTTCTTTTCCCTGAACTGATGCAAAACAAGTAATACTATGATAATGGTGATTTGGATAGTGATGGATATTTTATTCCCTCTCTCAGGGTCAGGTGATATGGACAGTCTCCCTAAAGTAAGAGAAGCTATTTACTCACTTTGATCCTGCA
Organism: Trachurus japonicus; assembly: GCF_045865225.1. NCBI lineage: Eukaryota > Metazoa > Chordata > Actinopteri > Carangiformes > Carangidae > Trachurus > Trachurus japonicus. The sequence continues at coordinate 26,118,781 of NC_140915.1, read as the reverse complement.
GTTTGTACCCAATGTTTTTTTGTCTGACCATTAATCTGTGTTTTAATTGCCTTTGGACAGAACTCTCCTGGTAACCTAAGTATGAGTAACCAGCCAGGGACCCCCAGGGAGGATGGAGAGATGGGAGGAAACTTCCTTAACCCTTTTCAGAATGAAAGTGTGAGTGTTGGATGCTGGTCAAATAAGCTAACCTACTACCTACTAAATACAGTACTGGAAACTGTAGGAAACGGTATAGTCTGGCTCTATCCAGTGATGGCAACAAACACTAAATAGTTTATTGATAATTAATCATAATTAAGTTAAAGAACCTCTTACAGGTGTTCTGTCCAAATCTCTTGGATGAGAACCGTGGTTTTGCAATGGTTGCTTGACAACCATACTAAAACAAATACTTAAGAGCTTTATACGTGCCAGTAGGCAGATTTCGTTTCTGTCTCCAGCAGTTGTTTGTTTTGGCTTTAGTGAGGGGACAGTGTTAGGCTCAGTTGAGGCTATAGCCCTCACTACAGGTGACCCCGGTTTGAATCCTGCATCGAGCGGCCCTACCCTGCGTGTCATTCCCCCCCCTCTCTGCCTCCCATTTCATGTCAATTCAATTCAATTCAAACAGCTTTATTGGCATGAACAGAAACCCGCCGTTGCCAAAGCACTGCACAAACCACTCACAAAGACATCTCAATACAACAAATATACAATATGAAACATTTCAACATATACACATATATACAATATTAGGCATTTCAATATTTGAAATATATATACAGTATTACATATTTCAACACTCAACAACAAACAAACAACACTACACACAAACCACATTACAATAGAATCCAGTACAATCAGGTACAAACAATGGTGCAAGTCAAGATGCTAAAGAGTCCCTCAGGTTGTGGCAAGCAGACACATACCTGGCTGCCAGAGGAGCTGCTGTCCCTTCTCCTAGCAGGACTGACATTTTCTCCTCTGGTGTTAGCAGGTGGAATCTTGTGATTCTCTTACTTATTTCTTTGAAGTGGGAGTTTTCCTGTCTCTCTCTCAACTGTCCTGTCCATTATAGGCAAGAAAGCCCCACAAAATATACTTAATATAAAAAAAATTAACATTCAATGAGTTGTAACAACGTCCCTATCTTATTCTCACAAAGAAATGGAAAAAATAGTTGAACTATGTCTTGAACATATGAGAGGGTTTCAAGTGCCAATGTTGATTGAGATTATATGACTTAATTCAGGATTCTCTCTCTCTCTCTCTCATAAACACATGGTAACAGTGTCTCCCCATCCACTCCCTGCAGTATTCTCCAAACATGACGATGAGCGTGTGAAGACTTGGGAAGCTGGTCGGTCAGTAGCTCCGTAAGCTGGTGTGGATTGGTGAAAAAGCAGAGAGACTGGATGTGATGTCAACCAGGCCAGTGACTCTTCCTCCACCACCACCACCTACCTAATCAGGACAGTTGCCCCCAGGCTCAGTCCTCCTACTTCCCTCTCGCCCCACCCCAGCCCCTCTCCCACCCCTCCATGGTTTCTGTCCACGTCTCTTCTCTCCTGTTTCTTCTCCCGTTTTAAGTGGTGACTCCGCTACATTCATCAGTTCTTCCTCTCCAACTATGAGACTGTACAAAGGAACCAAATTGAAAAAACCCGGAGGAGAACTCTTTGTATATTTGCATACTGTGTGTATGAGACTGTGCACACACTCCAGTGGCAGACACATGTTTTTGCATCTTGTCACGGAGTTCATGCCCAAAAACGAACGGCCAGTATCCTATTTATTCTAAAGTTTAAATTTCCAGGGTTTTAAAGCGATGAAGACATTTTTTGACCGATGGTTTAAAAAAAAAAAAATCTATCTAAGTGGTTGTCACATGGAACATCTTTTGCCTTGACCTGACAATTTACTTTTTTCGAAGAGAATTAGAGAGACATCACAATCATATTACCATGAGGTTTTAATTTAGGCTTGTACATATATTTGTAAAGTCTTTTAAACTCTTGTGGTTGTCTAAGTCTTTAAAAACAAATTACATTGTGTTTTATGTTTAATACTCTGGGTCAAAAAAAATTTTTTTTTTCATCACACACTCAGAAATGTGGAAAATTACTCTCACCCTGCCTCACAAAATCAGTTATTTGTTCAGACTTTAACCATAATTTACAAAAGGCTCAACATACTTAATTGTTGTTGAATAAGAGTTAAGACTTAAAATGACATTAGGTAACTTTTGAACAGCAGCCCCAATTCCTACAATTGACAATAAGAGTATAATGAAAAAAACTGCGAAGGACTCGTGAGGTCTGTGAAGTGGCTTAGTAATTTCCATTATTGAGCATAAGGAGTTTGTGACGCTAGCTAACACGTCGCAACCAAAAGCTACAGGTCAGACCAGACCAAGTTAGCCTTTAGATGCAAAAAAAAAAAAAAATCTATTGAATTGAGCAATGGTACATTTAATTATTTATGAATTCAACTTTCCATTGTAAACCAAAGAATTTGTTATTTCTCCTTTCAAAAGTGAAATAGTCTCCCTTTACGTAGGTCAGATCACAAAAGCCCTTGATTGTAATTGTAATTGAATTGGAGAGAGCAGTGAACAGTGATAACACTGGGGAAGATTGTTTACACAGAGGTTGATATCTACAGTAATAGCACTGTACGGACTGAAAGTCTGCTCCCATCCCCTTTTCTATGAGTAAGTCATCTTTCAGCATTGAGCAGGCCTTTGTTGCAATTCAGACCGCAGTGGTAAACCAAGAGTCCTTATTGAAGATTTGACATTCTGCTCACTGCGCAACCACAGGACAAAGTTTAACATGGGGGCAGCAAAACAGGATTGATTTCTCTTACATAAAGATGTGATTTCACAAGGGGTCAGATAGCTAGAACTCACGTATTGTTCTTACAACCTGGATCCAAATGGTTCATCGAGTTACGTAACAGTTTACTGGGCATAAAATGTTAAAGTGAGAGAGAACTCAAAAGACAAGCAAGCTGCATTGATGTTAAACAGTGAGACACAAGCTTATAAGACCACTTTGGTCACTCGTACTTTATTGTCCTTGGATAAACTGTGATCTCAGTGCGAAAGAGAAGGTCGGTTGGTACAGAAAGCTAAAATAAGCTTGTTTTTAATCAATGTTTTGACTTTTTTCACTGCCCTAGATGTATTATCATCATGTATAAAAGATCAACATGCCTATGAACATTCTCCTTTCCCCTCCCTTTACTGCAAAGTGTACAGCTCACAAATGTAGCTCCTCTGTCTTGTATGTGTATTTGATATTATTGTTATTATTTAAAGATAAATCTGGAGAGAATTATTACAAAAGGGAGCGATGGACTGATGATGCACCATCACAACTGAACAGAGATTTTTACTTTGTGTTTTTTGTCAGATCGAAGCCATGAGTGGAAGTTACACGAAGATGCATTTGTAAATCGGATCATGTTTTCTGTTTTGTGGCAGTATGTGGGACTCCATTTGTGATGTGTTCATTTTTCTCTTTTTTATTCTTGTATTATGTTTTTGTAAATACAGAGAAGTATTTCATGAGTTTTGAATATGCTGGTATAAAGCTTCTCTTCCCTTAGTCAAAGTGTCAGCTCTTTTCATTTGTGAGTATATGGATCTGAACGCAGTCACAATCCCACAAAGATAACCTGTTTTTACTCTCTGGTTTCTGAAAGGAATAAGCAAATGTTTAGTGAACTTCAATGGTGCTGATACCTGACAGAGCTATCTATTGGTTCTTATTTAGTAAAGAGAAACAGGGGTGTAAGGTGTTAATCCAAGGGCCAACTACTGTACCACTTCATAGTTCAATAGAAAAGACATAAACAGCATAGTCACTGTAGTTCTTACTCTTGTAGGTTATACTATAACATGTGTCCATTTCAGACTGATCTGTCTCTCTCTCTCCATCCTTCTTTCTGGCCTCAAACTCATAGCACAAACAAAGGCACAACGAGACTCACCCACAGAAAGAATAATTCATCTGCGCACCCCGAACAAGACACTAGGAGGGAATGTGAGTGAGCCCCTGGCGAAACCACAAAGACCACAGCATTACTGTTACATACAAAGAGAGATAACATTAGAAAAAGTCTCTTTCATACACACAAACACTTGCAATAAACCTTTAGCACATTTGAAATATTCATCCCTGTCGTCTGCACGATAAAGAAGTAAGGAATGGCCTTTCTCTCACAGCAGCAAGAAAACATGTTCTGGTTTCTGCAAAGATCCATCTGAACTATTTATTACATAATACCAGCATTTCCAGGCATCCAATTTCAGACCCCCACCTCTCCCACCCATACACACACACACACACACACACACACACACACTCACACACACTCACTCCTCTTCTCTCTCTCTCTCTCTCTCTCTCCTCCCTACAGTATATAAATGTAACATCCTTTGTGTTCGTCCTCATGCCAGTGTTCCTGCTGGAGTACAGTAGTACTGCTGTTGCTGTTGTATCCCTCTAGGTGTTATCACAATCTGATCATGTCTGTTCAGTTTTGTTTAGCCTTGCTGGCTCTCTCCTCTCTGACCGCTGCCTCTGATCCAGGCTGCGAGGAGCTGATTAAACCTATGGAGGATCAAACCCAGGTACGTTGTTCTCAGAATTGACATGTGTAAGGTAAAATACAGTTTTCTTTATTCTACATGATTTAAATAATAAAAATAAGTTAGTGTTAGAGCAACAAGGAGGATAATATGAATTATGGATGCAGGTGCACCTACTGTAACAGGTCACTGTAAATCATTTCCTATGAAGGTAATTTCCAATATGTCATATTTCAATAAATGGTCAGTATTTTAAAGTAATGTTTAATGATGTTTGAATTTTTGGTTTTCTTTTTTTTTAATCTCAAAGAAACTACAAAAAAAATATAGGGGGTTAAAAGAGATTTTATTTGTGGGCTTGTAATATGGCTTTCAATTTTGCACATCTGTTTCTAGCTCCCTGGGAAATGGATTCTTCATGCTGGAGTATCAGACAACGCAGACTTTCAGAAGACTCTTAACTCACTCACCAGCTCCAGGATGGAAATCTCACCCATACCTGATAGTGAGGATATGGCCCTGAGCTGGGCAGATAAAATGTAACTCATTATTCTGAATATTAAATGTTTTGATACCTGTATGGTCCAGTGCTTAATGTAAGAGTTGTGATTTACTCCAGTTCTCTTGTTTGTTTTTTTCTTAATTCAAGGGATGGGAATTGTCACTATGGAAGTATTAACTTCACCTTCTCAGCAAACGCCACCAAAGCCGTATGTAAGTACATTACGGTGCATATTACTGTCTGTGCTTGAATGGTTCCTGAACTTAGCTTTGCATTTAACAGTTAACTTTAACTCCACCGTCTATGACACTCTTGGGAAGTACATGCTGGCCTGCCCTGGGTGTGTCCTCTGGGTAGACACCACTGTGGCAACGGAGAGTGATGGGACAACCAAAACTGGGAGAAACCTTTACCTCTTCAGTGAGTTCATAGTTATCTCCACATGCATGCTAACAACAAATCCCAAACCTCAGAGCTTTAGCACTCACACATGTTCTGTTACGTCCTGTCCTTCAGCAAAGACTGGGAGGGTTGATGAGTCTCACTTTGAAGTTGTCAAGAAACAGGCAGCATGCCTCAACTTCTCAGCAGAGTTCTTCTTTGGAAGTGACACGGGTGAGATGCTGTGACAATAGTAAACAGTGTTGGTAATGTATCGAGACCCTCATCAACTTCATTTCCTACCTCTGTTTCAGACCTGTGTCCTGACAAGAAGGAACCTGCCCAAGCTAAAAAGGAAGACGGACAATAGAGAAGATATTGTCACCCAACGCGAACCCCAAATCCTGAGATTGCAGTTTAATTTCTACTGTAACCACACTTTGTATGTATCACTAATGTTATAACAGATGTGAATAGGACAAAATCCTGCAGAGAGTTTCATGTGCATCAACAAACAGTCTGTATTACTTGTTTTGTTTTTTTGTCTCCATTTTGTAAAACAAAGAAAAGAAAAGAAAAGAAAAAACAAACCACTACTCACTTACAGCTAATATTGATTCTTATGTTGTATTAAAGTGAAAGTGATTAAAGTTTCACATCGACTCTTTATTCAGAAATCATGAAAAAAAAGTTTTGTTCTTGTCGTCATGTGGTATCCTGCCACTGTTTTGAACTGAATGCAGTCTCTATGTTCTTTCTGGCTTAAACTACTCTGTAACTTCTCTTGAGCCTCCAATGATTTCTGCCAAGACACAGAGCAACAGTTAGAGGCAGTCTACATGGCAACAAAAGGGGAGTCAAAGAGGGAAATACTAAAGCAGGGCTATGCTTCATGTTGACCGCTTGTCCAAGGGCCCCATGAAGGATGGAGAGCAACAGTTCCAAATGACTGTGAGAAATTTCTGCTGGAGTGAAACCCCTTGGTGATTCTCCTGAAAGCCGACAACAATGTGGCTTTTTAGATCCTCAAAGAATCGAGCAATGTGCTTTGCTAAAGTTCCTCAGGTTCACATTCAACCATCTCTCTCTCTCTCTGTCTGGGAATCTAATTCTGGTATTTATCCCAAAGCATTTCCAGCACAAAATTAGTTAAGTGAAACTATAATATGACATTTGAATAGGGTGCTTACTGTACGTGTTACATAACACAGTCCATGTCAGTGCACATCCATTGAGAGCTGCTTTATGACTTACATAACCTGCCTTTACAATATCTAGTGGAGAGGCACAGACACCCTGGATAATATGAGACACAATTGGCAATAAAACATGATTATTTATTCCCCAGCGCTGGCAACTAGCACTGTGCAAACACACATTTATTACGATGATGGTGATTGTTGTTGTGTTTGACTGACCTTCACATAATAATATTTGAAATGGAGCAGATCAGCTGATCAGATCTGCTTTTGTTAATTTTAGTGTGAGAGGGCACAGTGTTGGATGAGTGGCAGGTGCATGATTGTGCAGTATTACAGGATTATCATTAGTGTCATTATCGATAATGTTTTGCTCCCTTCACAAAAACACAACTTAGTGGGCAATATCTGAACTGTCTGTTCACCTGGAAAAATCAGGGTACATGTTACATAAGCATACATCTGGTCTGAGGAAACATAAACGTTACCTCCACAGTAAAGATGGCAGTTTCTTTCTCGTGTGTGATATATTATACAGAATAAAAGAAGCTTGGCAAAATATTTGTTACATGTTTTGCAGCCAGTGTGTGTGTGTGTTTGTTTGTTTGTGTGTGCGTGCGTGTGTGTGTGACTCTGTGCAGGGGGTGTTCACATATTGAAAAATTCAAAGGTCTTGTTTTCACTCTCTGCCAGATGGCTGTTATGTAAAAGGGTAAATAGGACACACTGGATGTGGTGGACAAGTGAACTGCTCCTTCCCACCAGGAGAAGAGGTGTGTGTGTGTGTGCGTGCGTGCGTGCGTGTGTGCGTGTGTGTGTGTGTGTTTGAGAGAGAGAGAGTATGTGTGTGTTGGGTCCAGCCCACATTTCCCTAGAGGAGACTGGAGCTGGCAGGATCCCTGACATTGGTGTTGCTCTCTGGCTGCCTGCTGTCTCGAGCCATGGCTGCACAGCTGGTTATAGCTCTGCTGGCTCTCACCTCCCTGGGTGCCGCATCTGAACCGGATTGTAAAGAGCTGGTGAAGCCTCTGGTACTGGACAGCCACAGCCCTGTGAGTATCAGCAATCATTTGTATCATTTATTGGCCGCCCAGGAGTTTCTGTGCTGCAGTGCAGTGCCTGAATAGCTGAGCTTTGTTTTTGGTGTTAATTTTTAGATGCCGAGTGACTAAGAACATGTTTTGACAAGATGTCTTAAAAACACATCCATTATCCATATGTTGAAGTCTTAACATCAGCAAAGTTCAAGCATATGCAATTGATATGGATCGAAAATGCACATTAGTAACATAATTGATAAAAAAAAAGTCATTAAAAATCTCAGAACAAAGTTGATTCTATTATTATATTACATCATATCATATCATACTTTGTGGTTGTCAGATCTATGGGAAGTGGGTGCTTCATGTGGGGTCGTGGGATGAGCCCAGCCTGAAGCACGACTTTGTTACAGTGAACAGCTCCTGGGTGGAAATATCAGCTTCCTCAGAAAATGGAGCCATCACCATCTACTGGGCCGACCGCATGTAAGGACACTGCTGAGTGCAAATGACTGGTCACACAACTATGTGCTGTATCATATTGTTATGTTGATCCCCAGATCACAGTTAACAGTGAAGAATGCAGTGAAAAGTGGATGGTGGTTATTTATTTTATTTTATTTTATTTCATTTCTTCTCATTACAGAACTGATGACAAATGTCTGCAGGGTGTGGCTAATGCCACCGTCACAGGAATGACCACGCACACCACTTGTATGTATCTTGTAACATTCACAGTGTTTTTTGTTATCACTCAGACTCACCACTCACGAGCTGTGTGATATGTGGGTGATACATGCAGTCACAGCACATTACAGGGGGAATTTCATTAGAAAACAGCCACACAACTTTACAAACATATGAATGTTTTGGGTTGTTTTGGTTAATTTTCTTCAGCTATTGTGGAAATATGAAAATAGTTTTGATATTTCTTCCACAGTTAACATCCGTGGTCACACTTCATATCATGATGGGAAGTACTATGAGACCTGTCCTGACTGCCTCCTGTCTGAAGACACCACCCACCTCCCGAACAGCAAGACAAAGGGACGATATCTGTTTCTTTTTAGTAAGTTAGTAGCCGTAGTTATTAGATTCATATGTTTTTTTTTATTACTCTTTTTTTACCGTGCAGATTTTTAAGTTATAAAGCAATTTTAAAATCCACTATCTTTCCCCCTCAGTTCCCACATTGCCTCACCATTTCACCCTCCTGTTTTATTTCTCTTCCTTCAAAGCACGGACCGGCAGTCTGGAGCCATCTGAATTAGAGACCTTCAAGAAGCAGGCCGAGTGTCTTAAGTTCCTCCCAGAGTACCACTTTTCAGGCAGCGGTCAGTCTTCATTTTCAGCTCTGCATCTCTCTGCCACCAAATCCTATTGTCGGATAATTCATTTTGAATCTATGACTGTCTCTGGTTTCAGATCTGTGTCCAGATGAGAGGGAGCCCTCTTCTTCAGCTGCTGAAGAGAACACAGAGAATGATCAAACTCCTACTGAGCCTGCTACAAATTAAAGAGGAGATGTTGCAGCCCTGTGAAAAGCCTGAAAACAAATCCATCTTAACATGTATGAATAGCGCTCTAATAAGATGCTGCTTGTGCACTGATGTAGTCCTGTGTTGTGAGATCGTTTTTTGATTAGACATCAAGTTGTTGTCAGCCTAGTGGTGTTGCGTTATGTTAGATCTTGTAGTTAAGTTTATAAAAAACACTCAAATGTCTGCTTTAATGCCTCCACTATGTTCCCACTGGTTGTGTGTGGTGAATAAAAACAGCTCTTGGTGTTCCTCTGTACTGTCTCCCACTCATTTATTTTTGCTCCAACTTTTCCCTCATCCTTTCTCACATTCAATAAAAGTTGCCAAACACTCTGCTGACCCATATGTCAACATTATAAGCTTTATTAAAATGGACACAGCTCTTCTAAAATGCCCCGCTGTTCCCAGGAACTTCAACAAAGACTGTTGTTGGGTAACATCACTGTCAGGGGGAGAAAGAAGACGTCAAACCTTTAAACTGTTGCCACGAGGAGTCCACACAGCCCCGCAGAGAAACAACCCTCGTTCGACTGATGAAAAGATTCAGGTCCTCTTTTTTTTTTTTTTTTAAACATCTCGTCTGTCCAAGACGAGCCGTGGCACGTTGCCTGGGTTCATTTGGGGGCAGCAGCACGGGCAACAGAAGACTTGAGCAGGTCATTCTGTGCTGAATAAAAGAAATCTGCATGGCTCCACATGGCCATTAAATAACCTTCACCAGTGCATTTGAGCATGTAGAAACCTCCCTCTTGCCCCATACAACTTTTTTCTTTTCTTTTTTTTTTGGAAACCCCAGAGGGAAAACTTTTCTGTTGCAGGTTCAGCAACATCATCTGCAGTGCAGCTCTCTCTCTCTCTCAGTCTCAGTCCTCGTCCCTCTGTGACCATGGCTCTGCCTGCTGTTGTGTTTCTGTTGGCTCTCACCTCCCTCGCTGCTGCATCTGCACCTGACTGCAAGGACCTGGTCAAACCTTTTATGCCAGAGGACCCCAAACAGGTTAGTTGTCCTGCTGTGATGCTTTTTCTAATTCATTCCAAAAATGGAAGCGTACAAAAACTGATTATGAATAAGCACATTGATTATTTGGATTATGGATACATAAACCTTAACTGCTTGCATACAGGTGTTTGGAAAATGGGTGTATGCAATGGGTGCTGGTGACCCCAAGCAGTACCACATGGCACTGGAGTCTCTAAAAAGCTCCTGGATCGACTTGTCTGGCACCTCAGACAGTCAGACTGTGACATTACGATGGGGAGATTACTGCTTGTAAGTTAATCAAGTAAAATCATTGGTGGAAAAATAGTTTGTAAGAGTACATGAGAAAAAAAGGTTTTACCTGTTTAAGGGCATGTGGGTGTTAAAGCTTGTGAAAACAAAGTTCTGTCATAACGTCTCCATGTTTTTCTAAGTGATCGGTGTATCTCGGGGGAGGTGAACGCAACAGTCTCAGGAATTGCCACCACATTTCGCAGTAAGTTACACAGTCAGACATGTAAGGCAGAGATTTATCTTTAGACTCATCACAAATACATCCACGACATCAGATGTTGTATAATGATCAGTTACTTTGCCTTTAAAGAAAATCTGTCAGAGCACAAAGGACACATCCTACAGACTTGCTCTGACTGCTTGCTGTGGACAGACACCTTTCGTAATGGGGATGTCACTGGCAGATACATCCTGCAGTTCAGTAAGTCCTGGTCTTGTCAACACATCTGAACTGAGCTTTAAAATACACATTTAAAAAAAATCCTCTTCTTTCAGCAAGGACAGGAAAAATAGACCCCAAAAATGTTGAAATTTTCAAGAAGCAAGTTGGGTGTCTGAACTTCCCGGACAACTTCCACAGCTACGATGGTGAAACAGGTCAGTACAGTAACTTGTCAGTGACCAGTTTGTTTTCTCAACCATTTTCTTCTTTATCTTCACTGCACACGATATATTACACAAGTTTCCACAAGGTGGAGACGTTGTATTGAAATGCAATATTTAATCCTGACCTGCTCCTCTCTCACTGATGATCTTTCCTTTGTTCTCCTGTGTTTCAGAGCTGTGTCCAGACGACAAAGAGAGTGAGCAACAATAAAAGAAAAAGACAAAAGATAAAGCAGCTTTTGTATTAAGCAAAATATATATAATGTAGTAGTTTGGTTCTGATTTAATTATATTTCCTTTAGCACAAACTTTGATATTTACACACATTTTGTTGGGCTCCACCAATGCCAGTACAAGTGATTAATGATCTTATATATTCATTGATGAAAACCTATATTAATATTACAATTAACTGTTTGATTCTTATGATTTATTGAAAAGAAGGATATGAAACAAAATCAGAAGAGACATGCTTTTGCTTTGCTGGCTGTGAGGTTGATTTAATATATCCACATGGTGTCATGCTGGTGGATATATTTTATGATTTCAAGAAAACAACAAGAAGTGAACTGGCTCTAAATGTAAACAACGATGCATCAAATAAGCCAATAAGTGAAAATAAACAATAAACAGTTACAGATTTGTCTTATTTCTTTTCATCCAACCCACGCATGTCCTTAGTAAAGTTTCATATACAAATCTAAGTATCATACTGTGTGTATGTGCAAGTTTGCAGTCTCTCAGACTCATGTCTGTGCACTTAAGCCACCAGCCGGCTGTAATGAGTCCCCAGGCCGGTCTGATCGCTCTCCATCTTGCATAACCTGCTGCTGTCCGTCCGTCCACTGGTCCTCGTGCTTTGTGTCTCTGAGCTGCTCTCTGCCCGAGCCAGCTGCTTACATCTGAACAGTGCCGCCACCTGCTTCTGGCACTGAGAGGAGCCAAAGTAATAGAGGACGGGATCCAGACAGCAGCTGAGGCTGCCTAGACACATGGAGAGCAGGTACGCCTGGTAGGAGCTGTCACTGGACCTGTGGAACAGCTGAACATAGTGAACCATCAGGATGATGTTGGTGGGAGTGAAGCAGACCACAAACACCATCAGCACCATCACAGCCATCACCACGGCCCGGGTCTTCCTGGAGCGGTTCTCCACGTTGGCAGCTGCCAGAGCCTGGATGATACGCACATAGCACACTGTGGTGAAGATGAGCGGGATGAAGAAGAAGATGGAAGAGTAGATGGGGAAGAAGTAAAGATAGTAAGCCTGTAGTTTTTCCACATCCTGCACATCATGGCAGGTGGTGATGCCCAGCTCTGACAGATACATGGTCTGTCCCGAGGCCAGCAGGGGCGACACTCCGCCCAGCGCCAGTAGCCACATGGCAGCGCACACGGCCGAGGCCGTTTGAGGGCTGCGCCACGTCAGAGAGTTCATGGGGTAAACCACGGCCAGGAAACGGTCGATGCTGATGCACGTCATGAGCAGGACGGAGCAGTACATGTTGCAGTAGAAGGCTGCTGTGACCACTCGGCACATGAAGGAGCCATAGATCCAGTCGTTGCCATGGTAGTGGTAGGCGATCTTGAAGGGAAGGAGCAGGCCAAACAGGAGGTCAGCGCAGGCCAGGTTCAGCATGTAGATCACTGCTGGCTTCCTGGGACGGATGTGATGCACAAACATCACCATAGCGACGAGGTTGAGGGGCACACTGACGATGAAGACAAGGGTGTAAACGGTCGGGACAAAGCTTGTTGCCAGGCGACCCTGGAGGAAACCTTTAGCCTCCTCTGAGACAATAAAGTGCTTCTGGGGGTGACGGTGTGGACCGTGGTGGCCGTGTCTTTTCACCGGCTCCTGCTCTGAGCCAGAGCCGGACCCTCCGTCATCCCTCATAGAGTCCAACACAGACAGATCCACGTAGTCCACAGGCTCATCAGTGACCAGTACAAAGTGACCGGAGAAAGTCCGAGGCAGCAGCTCTGAGTCTTTCAAGAGACAGAACAAAATCTTTACATAAATCCAGAAATAAGTGAGAAAATTAGATGTTACAAACTGGATGTATTTTAGTAATAATCATCTTATTTTCAGCAATATTTAAGAGATAAGCTTGTTTTTATAGTTCACATCTATGATGACTGACCTTGTGAGTATTTGAGTTCTAAAACTATTTTATGTAAAATAATAACAACACATTACTTAAGTATGACTAAACATATGATCAACAAAATGGAATACAAATTGTTGATTATTGTGTTATTGTTTTATTGCTCAGCCATTAACCCATAAGCAGCATCTTAATATCTGAGTGGTGCTGATTTTTAACTATTTATACTCCTTATTAATACATTATAAAGTTGTGGGTAAAATCCTATCCTGTACAGATGTAATTTTGACATCAACTATTTGTGGACTGAATGTATTAGATAGCACAAAATTGATATAGCCTACCAAAGTAAAGTACAAAAAACATCTAATCTGGATTTACTTACGCACACTTAATTATAATGGTCTGCTGTAGGCTATGTGGTCAAAACAGATTTGGGCAGAATTACAAATGATTGATCATTTGTCTTTAAACTAATTATGGTCCCAGTTTCTACTAAACTCCAGCCAGCAATATACAACTATAGTCTGTCATAAAGTGAATTATGGGCTACAGCCTCGTACTGCTAAAACAACTGTATTGAACAAAAAATGCCATATTAATTTGAAATGACACTTTTGATGCAAATATACTCAGTGTCACTTATCTTGCATTAGGTGCACGCCTGTACAACATATTTCTATTACAGTAATGTATCTAATAATCTGATATGAACTATCAGTGTTAAAAGTTTTTGGTTAAGAAACCAACTTACCATTTTGGGAGGCAAGTGCTGAGCTCTGGAGAGAAAACAATACTAGCAACCCTGCTAACAGGTGACCCATGGCTTTACTGTATTTCCTCTGATAAAGCCTGCTGAAGAAGAGAGGCAACAGTGTTTTTTCTGCCAACTTCAAACCCGTTATTACAGTTGAGTGTGGACCCGCCTCTCCCTCACTGCACATCATCTCCTCCCCTAAAACAGTGAAGTGACATTACAGTCATCTTACTTCATATTTTCCCTCAGCGTCTTTGTTGACAACATGGAAGAGACAGATTATGGTAAAACTGAGGGTGAAAAATGTTAAATGGCTTTGGGGCATATGTCATTTATTATGCACATTTTCAAGCATTAGAAATCACTTATAATCTGATAATACATTAAAAATACATCAGTTGCGGCTTTTAAAAGTTTTGAATGTTTTATTAATTAAAACATATTCCTTTAAACTCTTTAATTAAAAAGGCACTGGTAAACTACAGTATGTCGTGTTGCCATGCAGGCTGCCTGCAGAGTTGCTCCACTAATCCATTTGGGAACTGATCATGCTGCTTCTTTTCAATGTCCATCAAACCCTTAAAGTTTCTTCAGCAAAAGAGGAACCAACAAGTGTGTTTTCTACTATCTTTTACATACAAAACATGAATATAATTACAATGTCATTCTTAAAATACATTACATTTACAATCACCACATGGAAAAGCACAGGACGGATAGCTTTAATTGAATATCTCATTTCCATTTCAGCGTGATCCATCAAATTATAATCAGATGAAACAAAAACACAGTCCTGAACCACTGACTGTTTTCTGACAAAATTAATTTTGATCATCAAACTCAGCACTGTCAGAAGGCACAATCTGTTTGATCCTCTGCTTCTAAACCTTCTTCTTCCTTCCTCTTAACTTTCTCATTTTCCATAGAATTTCTTGTTTAGGAGGAAAATTAGCAAATTGACGTTCACTTTGGCTTTGTCGAACATCTTCATGACGGCAACACCTTCGTACTGCAGCTGAAGGAGGTCCTGGACACAAAAATACAATGAGAGAAACTCAAATTTAGGAGGTTTTTACACAAAATAAATAATGATGAATGACACAGGGAAGTAAATTTGATCACTAGATAAATCATTTAAGTTTCTAGTCATAATAAAAAAAAATTAAAATAACACACAGGTTCATTTTGACAAGTGCGTTTGCAGTGGGAAAATATTTCCGTTATTTCCAACACATTTCCCATTAGTAGTCCAATGACGGGAACAGCACATTTAACCATCTGTCATCAGGTTTTAGTGTTGACTGGTGAGCTGCTTTGGGATGTGTTTACCTGGAAATGAAGCTGGACTTTTTCCATCTCGACTCCCATAAACTTAGCCTTCACCTCAAAGTCCCCGACTTCCTCAGCAGGTGAAATGTCAAACATGACATTTTTGAACCTTAGACATGAGAGAGACAATAATATGGGATTAACAAAAAAAGTGACAACACAGCACACTGGGGAAAACATGACCATCATTTATAGTTTCTGGCATTTCCACAGTTTTCGGGGGAACTCCAAATCAGCACTGAATCATCTTTTCCCTGTTTTGACAGATTTGATTAATGTGCGGTCGTTAAACGTTCAGCTGAACTACACATTTTCTACATTATCATCATTAGTTATCTGCAACTGTTCCACATTTTAACCCAGGAGAGCATGGTAACTGTCTTGAGAGCTAAAGGGGAATCAGGGCATGAGAAGAAAAATGTTAGCACACAACACATATACTGTATAATTGAAACAAAAGTTTCAGTCCCAATACTTTTTAACGGGCATGTGTACTCTTCTTAACACAAAAATACTATTCTCTTAACTCACTGGTTTGTCTGAAGTCCTTCAATTTCCAGGATGACTCCCTTCTCATGCAGCCTGGCTGCAGTGTACTTCAGAGACTGTGGCTTCCACTTCTTACTGCCCTTATCCTCGCCTTTGCTGTCCACTTTTATGGATCTGCGTGAATTCCTGAATGTACAAAGCACAGTAATATATTATATGATATCCACATAAATTTCAGGAAGATTAAACGTCACATACAAACAAATGGAGATCAATTATTCATTCCCGACACAGTTTGCTAAATAAAAAGGTCCAACCCACTTCCGGTTGAGGTTATCCAGGCAGGTCTTGATGTAGGTATCATAATAATTCATCTGGTCTTGGTAGAAGGCTGCTTTTGAGTTGAGTGCCGTCAACGTCTGCTGGAGCTTCACTAGCTCGGCCTTCCTCCTCTGCCTGTAGCGTCTTTGGTAGCGAATGTCCTGTCAATTACAGTGTTTGGTTTAGAAGCTGAACAGACTTGACAGTGCAAACAAGTTAGTGGTGGAGGCCAGAGTGGCTTATGAACCTTTGATATGTCATTGATGAGGTCCTGGTATTTGTTTGCAGCAGTGGCGAGGCCGGCCTGCTCCAGGTTACGGAGGTTCCTCTGGATCTTCCTCTTCTTCTGCTCCAGAGGCAGCTGGCTGTCCTCCAGTAATGCCGGGCTGCTCTTCAGACCCTCTGGAGTCTGGGCATCCTGAACTGCACGGCGTTCGACAATCTTTGTATGCTCCAACTCCTTCAGAAGTGAAGTCATATTAGAATTGCACAAATAAATGAACAAATGCAAACAGAGACCAAACCTTTATTGCATATTCCTCTGATAGAGGCTGTTGGGTACATGGCAAAAGAAAACAACAGAAAAGAAAATGTCACCTGTGGTGCAGTAGCCTGGGACTCAAGGATCTCTGGCAAAGTTTCTCCAGGTTGAATCCGAATCACATCCACTATTAGCTTTTTTGTCCTGACACACAGACACAGACAGAAAAAGACAATCTGCATGAGCCATTTTTTTGTTGTTTTGTTTAGTTTTTTCTTTTTCACTCATATTTCTGATTACCATAATCCTGTGTCTCTGCACATGGCCTCAGCACATTATAAAATTGCAATTTATTTGACATTTGACACATACACATATGTAACAGTCTAGGACTTCTGAATCCCACTGTATCAACTCATGGACATACTGATTTCACATTCTCCCTTCTTTTGAAATGTACGTGCAAAGAAAATAATGACGAGAGCAGCTCTGTCTCTTTTAAGACACTGATGCAGACGGATACATGTTTATAGGCAAGATAACGCTGACCACCAAACCCCTTCCCTTTTGGACAGGAAAACGATAGAAGGGCAGGAAAGACAACAAAGACACGTTACTGAGTGATAGCCAAAAGAAGCACAGACTAGATGAGTAAAGTGCATCACTCAGCATTCATAGTAGTCCCAAACTCTATGCAACACTTTAAGCAAAGGTTATCATGAGTATTGAGTTTAAATATAAATAAAAGTGGTGTTTAACTTGGATTGAAATTATGTACTGTAGTTAAATTAAATTCTCATCCTGTAAGAATTCTGTATGTCAATAATGAACTTACTTTGTCATGAGCGTCTTCAGGTCCTTGTCATCCCCTTCCAGCAGCTCAAACTTGCTGGTGAGAGTGAGGGAGATTTCTGTCTTTGCCAGCTGGCTAAGAGCACTCTCTCTGTTTGAGTCGTTAGGGTCTACAGCTCCTTCACCTGAAATAAGACAGCACAGTGTGTAAAAGGAGAAATGCACTATGGCCAACTAGTGTTTAATATGAATAAAAGCCTGTTTGACAGTACCGAGCAACGACTCCACATCTGGGACGTCTCCCAGGTCCTGCAGCAGCTCATGCAACAAGTCATTGTGGTCCGGAGAGATGGCCTCCAGATGTTCTAAAAGCAGCTGAACAGACACAGATGTGATTAGTCTTAGAAGAAGAGCTTTAATACTTTTACATTTACATTATTTATGTGCATATATACTTTATGTCTATGTATATAATGTACAGTAATGCGTGTGTAAAATGCATCATGCCCCCATTTGATCTCATCTATGTTTTTCTTCCCATATTAAACAAACAGACAGGAAATGGGAGAGCATCTGCTCATTCCCCATCATCTCCATTGTTCCCCGAGTTGGGAAGTGCAGAGTGAAACTGATGATAAATGGGCGCAGATGGCTTTAGTCGACTGATGCCACCACTATCCCCTTTCTAAGGAAGTGGTGTGGAATTATAAAGAAAGGAAACAGGATGATGATGTAAAGAAAGTTCAGTGGCTGTGTGAATAGCAAGTGATAAAAAAAGGATGTGAGAGGGAACAAGAGTTGAGAACATACACTAAAAATACGGGCAAAATGTGACCACATATGGCCGCAATTGGTGGAAGTGAAGCTGTATAAGGGAGAACCTATACATCTATTTGTATTTTGACTTTTCAGATTTGCTTGAGATGTTGGGTTAAGAAAAACAATCATACTAACACACACGGGAGCATGTTTAATTGTTTGTTAACATCAGAAGATGGGGGCTGAGAACTGAGACCTTTTATAATTATGTAAAGGCCATAGGTTGATATGTGCATGAGCTTTGAACAACTACATTAAAATAACATCAGTCGAGAAAAACATGCAACATATCTAATTGACATCCTACGTCATACTGTAAATGATCTATACATAGAGGACATATTGTCAGACTTATTTTGCCTGGGTTTACCGAGTGCGTGTTGATGATCTCCTCTATTGAGATGTAGATGACAGGCTTGCTCAAGGTCACCATGTCTGAGTATTCATCAATATTAAACTTCTCCTCAGGTTCTGGGACATCACATGCCGACTGGAAAAATAGCCTGGTAGAGAAGAATATCAGAGGTTAGAGGTAAAATGTGTTTAGACAAACAGAAACTTTCTCTTTCTTTGTGTGCTAATGATAGTAATGTTAAAGGGGACCTATTATGCTTTTCCAGCTTTTCAGACTTTTATATATGTTTAAAATGTTGGATAATGGTTCTAGAGGCCGTGGAAATGTCATATCCTGAGGTTAATGCATTTGGAGGTAAACCCTGCTAGATAATTGGGATTTCTCTGCACACCTGTTACACTCGGTTGCGCTGAGTTTTTTTTCACATGAGCTCGCGTCTACGTCGATGCGTGCCGGACGCGATATTTTTTTTCCTACTATGGCCACCTATGGCCACGCTAAGACCCGCCTTACTCCACCTCTGATTGGCTGCCTCTGCAAGGCTAAGCCTATCCCTGCATCTTACCCTAACCTTAACCACTCCCTTCACACGCCTAAACCAACCGTCTTTGCCTAAACCTAACCGTCAGAGTCGAGGGCATCGTGATAAGCCAATCAGAGGCCTAGTAAGGCGGGTCTTTGCCTGGACATAGCAGGAAAAAAATTTTTGCGTGCCGGACTCCCCTACATGGCCATGCCGAGGTCTCTGCTCCAGCCGGCCCCGCCTCCCCCCGTGCTGCTCTGTTGTGGCTGGTGTCACAGCGGAGAGCGGAGCGGACTACTTCCTGCTTCTTCCCTGCATGTTTTAGCGCTGTAGCGTCACTTTACTAAGTTTTATTTAGAAGTTTACGCCGACGTTTCATGTAAGTGAAGCTGTACCTGTGTGAGGAGCGACGTACCGCCGGGGCGACGTTGTTCGTCGGACCGACGTAACGCTGGACCACCGGAGCACCGGAGCTCTGGAGCTGCAGCGGCTCCTCACACAGGCAGAGCCCGTCTGCAGGCCTCCTTGGCCGGGCAGGCGTCCGTGCTCATCGCGGTAGAGAAAACCATCGCTAATAAACATACCCGCAGGTTTTTTAGACGTTTACCGCCGTGTGACTGCAGACTGGAGATCTGGCAATTTGCCTACTGCAGATTTAGCTTTTGTTTGCATACTGCATTTTGGCCAAATCAGTAGGTACTAGTAGTAGACATCGTCATGGTAACACAATGCTGAGGGAGTGGTTCATTTGCATTTAAAGGGAGGGGCCACTGAAACAGACCGTTTTGCAGAGCCCTGTTTTTGAGAGTGCTGTGATGTTTGATCTTTGGGGTATTTTGACCGAAGCACATCACAGACATGTCTATAAGACACCCAGGAACTATTTTAGTTTGTGCAAAAAGGAGCATAATAGGTCCCCTTTAAAGCAGAAGTAAGTGGTCCGGTCGTTTTCGCTAATGCTGCGTTCCAGGCAGGCTTTTGAAATCGTAAATTACAGCTTCAAGTCACAACTTACGACTTTGTAGCGTTCCAGGCAACCCACTCGTGTTTTTCCGACCTGTTTTACCTGTGAAAGTCACTATAACGGCCACTCGTAACTTCTGACCCGTGAACTCGTACCAGATCGAACTGGTACCACTTCACGGTCGGAAAAATACGAGTTTCCTTGAACGCACCATAACAGTCCTCGTCGCTACGTCGCCACATTCACGGCGTCCCTTGGCTGCACACACAGCCCTGCATGCCGTTCTCTCTCCTCATTGGATAAAAACTGTAGGATACGAGAAATGTTTTCTCCTCGGCTCAGAGCAGAGCAGAGTGACTGACAGACCCGTGTTTCAGACCAAACACTCTATAGAAGTGATTGCTGTCAGAAGATATAACTATTTAAGACTTATATTAACACAAATATATCACTTACTTCTGCTTTAAGTAATGATTATATACTTATAATACTTAAGTTGATTTCCAGTAATGTTACAGAGTTAGACACTTTTGTCATGTGCTGCAGCTAAGTACACATATTCTGGTCCAGCCTCCTCTTTTTGTCAGTTTGTACAAGTCCATCTCAAGTTCAGTTCAACACTTGTCTCAAATACTGATAAGGTAGTTTCCTCCTCTGTCACTCCTTCCACCATGTCAGCTTAACCTGACTCTCACGCTCCAAGCAAAACATGTTTATCAGTGGGGTTTGCTTTTACTGGAAGGAACATCTCCATGTGTTTTCTCCTTTACGTTGGCTTGAAGCATGGACCAAAACACCATTGGATATAATTAAATTGTCATGTAGTTCTGCCCTGAGCAAAATATATTTGCCAGGCAAATCAAAGTTTCTACAGCACATTAAGTTCCAGATACACAAATTCAATCATTATTTCTGTCAATATTCATTTCTACTCTCTTACTTAAACTTCTCATAGGTCTGAGATATGTAGTTGTTCATCGGCGTCATATGTGCATTCTCGCCCTCAAACAGCTTATTGGCGGCAGCATGCTGGAGCATCTTTGCCACAGATCCCAGGTTACGACGCTGGTCTAGATGAAGCTGCCCTCCTGCTGACATGTCGATGATGTCGAAGCCATCGGGGGCCACGATGGCTGGGTTCATGTAGCGGTAGTACAGCAGGTTTCCTACAATCTTCCATGGAAAAAAAAGAGATAGCATCATAAAAAATATTTGTAAAAAGAAGCATGTTCTCATGCCAGTACGCTCACAGTTACAAAATGAGTAGAAGGGAAAATCTTAATACAAAATATGGCAAGAGTGGGAAAAAAAGTTGATGTTTTTAGGGGCTTCTACCTTCATCACTTCATCTTCTGAGGCATCTGGAAACTTTTCATGAAGGCTGTTCTTCAGAACTTTTGCTATGTATCTCATGCCATAACTACATGCAAAACAAAAGGCAATGACAGGACATCAAACACAAGACAACATGCATCGATGTAAAATGACAAATAATTAAATCGACTAATTACAGGGTTTAGATGATTTATATGAAGCAATAATACTTGCGTAATGGTAGCAAGTATTACTGGGTCCCTTTAGACATGCAGTATTTCTACTTTTGTGCCATTCTTTGCTATGAGCATAATCTAACATCACCATCTAGTGGTATAAATAAGATATTTCATAGATAATATTTAGTGACCTGTTTTCATTAAAGAATGAAAAAAAAACTATGTTCTAATCACAAGACTGGGCTTCTTGAGTGTGACTCAATTTGCCCAAAGGATAGTCCTGTTTTTCTTCTTCAGCCGAAAACTGCTTGCACCATAGCAATGCTTATCTACTAATGACCAAACCTGAGCAACCAGAATGAGTGTTACATGGCAAAGCAAACAACCATTTCCTGTCTGACTCTATTTTAGTTGCACTGCTCTCATTATATCGTTGAGGTAATTATAGACAGCAGGTGGTGGACAAAGTACCATGGACAGCTTAAAATAAAGTATAATGCTGCTCAGCACAACACAACAACCACCTCAAATCATCGCCTCAAAATGTGATGTTTGTGTTATTTTGTCCGTTCATGAATAACAGAGCAGGACTGAATGCCACGGCTTACTTAACACTTTGAATGATAAAGGCATTATCTAATTTATTCTTTCTTACACTTCTGCTTATAAAAAGGAGAAAATGGCACTAGAGAGTCAAAATCATGCTGACCAATCTGTGCAAGCACTGACGAATAAAACTGTCACACATACAAAGGACGAGTGACTGTTGACATTGAACAGATCACAAAACTTACGGGATATTATCCAGTGAAGACACAATGGAGTTCAAGACCTTATCTGTCGCAGACCGTAGCGTCAGACTGGATGCCTCCAGTCTGTTGCGTACTTCCTCATGTGACATGGCCTGCTCGGGAGTCACTTCATAAGGCAGCTTGCTGAGGGAAGACGACAGTCAGCAAACACTCAAATGTGTAGAAAAACATGAAAAATGGCTTCCATACAAAAATACACTTTGCTTAAGATTTTTCATCCAACACAATTAAAACAACTTTATTATATTTATACTTTCTGTATCAAGTGTGTTAGAATTTCATAACAATGCTCCAGTTGGAAGGTCGACCTCATTGTTGGATTCATGCCACTGACACCTACCTGGCCTCCCCAGTAGCTGTCTCCAGCTGGTTCACCCAGGCTTTGTACACATCCACGGGGTTGGTGTTGATGCCTAAACTCTTGTCTTCAATGATGTCTTTGACCACAGGGGCCAGAAGCTGCCTGAGTGTGTTGTGGCCCCGTGCACCTCTGTTGAAGCTCACCACCATCTTGATGACTGTTGGGTTTCCTGTCACTATGTCCTGGATCTGGTCCACTTTAGAGCTGAGGTAAATGGAGAAGACGGTGCAGTAGATCAGCAGTGTCCACCATAACAACCAAACCCAACAAAATGTGTTGAACATGTATTCAGGGTGTGCCAAGTTATTATCTTTCAGAATTTGATGTCATCTCACTGATGCAATCAGAGTGAATTTTAACCATTATATCACTACAATAGCTGCACAGCTTAAACCTGCTACAATGGACATGTTTCAAAGTAGCGGTTCTCACTTGATCTCCTCCTCCAGAGCAGTCTTGAAGAGTTTGAGCAGCAGGTACTCCTCCCTCTGGTTGGAGGCGTAGTTGTACAAGGTGAAGATAACGGTGTCCATAAACTTAGTGGACTTGTTTTGGGGCATCTGGAAGATCAGCTTGGCCAGGTAGGAGGGAATGGTCTAAAATGGAAAGAAAAGACGAGCATTAAGAATGTGTCGGTACCTGGACAGGCATTTTATCAGACTGTTTAAATCTGATAGATGTGCACTGTACTTTAAGCTTCAGTAGGTGAGATGGGTTAAACAGATTTTTATAATACCTGTAGCAGGTAAAAGAGATGTTGGTAGGCCTCCAGTTTCCTCCTTTTGCCTTTGTTTAGGCCCTTGATACCCAGTCTGTCTCCTCCGGTCAAGTCCTCTTTACTTGCTTTATTTTTCTTGTTCTTCATTTTCTTACTATGGGACACAACATCCTTTTCAAAGAAACAAGCACATCATTAAGATGCTTAACTGGACAAGGTCAGATATAAGTACAGATTAATATTTGGAGGCAGAAACATTTCCAAATTAATGATATCAACCGACTTAAAATTATGTTTTTCCCTTGTACACATGAAAGTAAGGGTTGTCAACCTGTAGAGTGATCCTGTTCTTCACCAGCAGTCCAATCTTAATGTCCATCAGGTTCAGGTCTTTCTCCATCTGCTGATTGGAACGGATCTTGGTGACCACTTCTTCCCTGAGCCGCGTCACGTCCTGCTCTTCTTGAAGATCCAGAGGACTCTGCTCCAGCAGGTGAACAAACTTGCGCACCACTGACAGAGGAGGGTCCTTGGCCCCAGCTACGATTTGGCACAGAACAAAGTTAGCAAAAGCACTGATCACAATTCTTGATACATGTACATATAGTACATACATAATGTTTTTTTTTGTGCCCAGTTAAGTATTGCTTTTGTTTGGTGTTGGGCAACACAATAATCCTCCAATATCACATACATGAATCCAAAAGAAATTATGCATTTAAAAGACACTCATTTACACAGATGAAAAACAGGACCAGTTGCAGTATGATACTTAATGATATTTTATCAGCTGCTTCAAAGGGTAAGATGCCTTTTTAACTTACTTAGAGTTCTGTAGTCATCTCTGGCTTTGTTGGCCTTTAGAAAAGCCTGGATTTTCACAATTTCTTTTTCCTAAAAACACATTACAATTTTCCGTTATTTACATGAAACACACAAAACCAAAGGATGCTGCTCAGTAATGTCGACTGACTGAAGTGACACTCACATGATCTTTGAAGAACTGCAACCTCTTGTTGTATTTACGTTTGGCTTTCCACATCTTCACAAAGGACTGGATCTAAAACGATCAGGGTTTAATGTCAGAGCTTTGATTTCGAGCAACATTTTAAAAATCACAGACATGCAAATGTATTCAGTATGTGTTAACAGCCTCCAGCTACATGTATTTAACTTTGTGGCTGATGATCTTCAGAGACATTTAGAAGAAAGGGATACAGAGCTTTACGGTTGTTTTTTCACTCAGTAAGAGATTGTTTAATGGATTTATCACCTTGACAACTGAAGAAACATTTTTCTGAAGCAAAGTGATCCTGTCTTTGTACAGTTTCCTTTGTTTGTAACCCTTCCAGCACGCCTGCAGGGAAAAAAATATTATCATAAATATACATGGAAAGCAGTTTAAATCAGTAACACAAATGATGTAAACATACAGTACAGTCAGTATCAAGTTGATTTCTGACATGCCACTATTCACAGTGAAGCCATACACTACCTGCAATTGGACAACATGTGGTTCTTGTTGGCGTAGATACTCCATTCTTTGGGCGTGCTTTTTCCTGACTAGGTAACCTCTGATCCTCGCCTGAAGCTGGGTCACGAAGGATTCGTTGGCCAACCATAACTGTTCCCGGTTATATTCTGCAGTCACGCAGCTGACAACAGTCTGAGAGGTGGGGAAAATCATAGGAACACAGTACTACTTCAGAAAGTATTTTATTTTTATAATTTTTTCTTTGTTATTATGTTTTATTGAGGGTAGATTCATGTCTACAACACAATAAAACATGCAGAGTTAAAGGGTTTTGAACACTTTGAGTCAATATCAAGTGTGATCACAACATTATGTACCTGGATTTCCTCTTTACCAAGATGGCTGCAATTGTGTTGAAAATCTTCAGGCTCTTCCCAGGTGCCCTGTCCTGTTTCCACGTTATAGTAGTAGTCATATCTGTCTTTGATGCAATGTTTTACCCACACACTATCAGTGTTGCCTGTAGTAAAGAAAAAAAACACTCCTTCACACTCAACATTTTATAGACCAACTCAGTAAAAAGGTGTGGTCCCTTGAACACAGTTACCTTGAGTAGCACAGTTACCTTGAGTAGCACAGTCAGTTTGTCTCTGCACCAGTTCAGCCTGGTATATGTCAGCACATTCTGGGAGCACTGCCTTCAGTCCTGCACTAGGAGTCTGCAAAGCCTTCAGGGTATTCTGGGAGTCGCCCTCAGCAACCTTCCTGTTAATATCAGCTACTGCTCCAGCCACTGGTCAAGTAAACAAAGTTGAACCAAAAATAGTCAAACATGAGAAAAGCACAGAAAGTGCAAAACAAGAAATACAAGTTAAGTTAAGGGACCAAGCAATGTAGTTATTTAGAAATAATGGCAAATGGCACAATGATGGTGTTTATGTAACTTGGGGTGCATAGTCTGAATTTCATAACTTCCATGTCAGACAGCCATAAACCAGCACAAGACTGAACTGCCAGAAGACAAAGCAGTTCAGAGATAAAACATCTGTGAGAACAGAAGCAGATTCTGTACTTCTGTTCTGCCTGAGTAATACAACAAGAATGCCACTATCATTGTCAGATTATGTCAGATAATGTCAGATTTTCTATTGTATAATCACAAAACACAGTACCATGATTACTGAAATGAACTAGTATTCATTTAGAACAGTAATGAACCCGCCAAGTCAGAGTTGTGTGGTGATCCGAAACTAATGCGCATCCTCTACACAATGACAATATTGTATTCTGTGTGCTTATAATTGCAAGGAACTAACTGGGCCTGAATCTACTATTATGTAAAGTGGTGAAGAAGTGGATGAGTGAATTTCAACTCGGGGCACATACACATGAGAGCCTCCTCTTCATCCTGGTTGGCTGAGAGTATGGCCTCTTGGATTTGGTCCAGCCAAAGAACTGCAGACTCATCTCCACAGCTCTGCAGTCAGAGGAAAAAGTACAAGAAAAAGAGTTATTTCTCTCACGTTTTTATTTTAAGAGAAAAACTAAACTATACTTTAGACACACAAGGGATTGTTCATGCATAATTGCACAATACTAACTTGATCAGATTACGAATCTTTTGAAGAAATTTTAGTCGAAACATTCAATGTCAAGGTTAGAAATTCCTGTAGGAAATTCATCAAGTTAGGATTGTAGGTATTTGTATATATGCAGCGTTTAGTTCTACAGCAGCAGCACGTCAGAGCGACACTGATTATCAACGCTACACAAGCTGGTGCTAATAAAGCAACAGCAGATAGAGGGCAGTACCGTTTCCCCTGAGTCCAGAGGTAAGATCTAAGGAAAAGGAAAACATATAGTGAATTGTTATTTGTAGGTATGGTAAGACATACAGTACCATATCCACTCAAACAGCCACTTCATACAAAAATCCAACTCCAACATGTAACATCACAACAAGCAGAATGGATGTTTACTCAGCCTAATTTTCTGTTCGTTCTTTAACTACCACCACAAAACTCTGCTGGGGCCTGAGGGCGAAAGGCCAACAGGATGGAAGTCATCACCAAAACACTGAGCAGGCTGAGAAACTCCTTTATTTATATCCGACCGAATCCCAGCCGACCCTTATGGCTCTTTTTTTAGTTATCTTTTATTCTTGGCCATTGTAAAAGACAATTTCTTCATTATTTATGCAACAAACCAGAGAAACACACAATATGGGACCAACCAGGAAAAACAATTTACTCATCATCAAGTCATACAGTCATGAGTAACATACATTTTCATGAAGATGCAAAATCTTCCAATATCAAAAAGGTCCATCAGACTAGTGATTCCTCCAGTCCATGCCGTACGTAAGATTGCACTTATTGCTGTTACCCAATAAGTAATTTGTTGAGCTGTTCATAAAGCAGTAAACAGTGTCCTCCCACCCCAGTGAGTCAGTGGGCAGTCACTGACGCAGGGAGAAAGGCCATTCACTTTTTCAAGCCTCAACAGGAAATATGCTCACAGTACCGAACAGACAGACAGGCATCCAACACACACAAGCGGGACAGCCAAGCCTGAGCGCACACCATTATATCAGCTCTACTGTTGCACCGTAAAGATGCTTAACTGCAAATTTCACCGGTGGCGGACTTCTGCATCAAGTGAAAAGCAACAACACTGAGGGATACTCACAAGAAAAAATTGAAGACTCGGGACTACAGACTAAAGAGAGGTATGGCAGACCTTGTGCCAGGATTACTCATTTGTCTCATGGCAGTGCAGACTATTCAACATGATGGTGAGTGCATTTAATACTTTGACTAATTCAGCAAAATGCGACATCTGTATTTGGACTTTTTTTTTTTTTTTTTTAAAGTTACTGTGGTACACACCAACTACTTAAAGACTATAAAGTTCCTGAATGTTTTGTTTAAATAAATGTACTTGATAATATGATCTAAGTCTCCTAATTAAAAATTAACAACAGAACTCTAGTCAACAACAGACAACATGATTAACCAACCACATTTTCCTTTTTAGGTTTTTATGTGCTCTACTGTAGTTTGAAATGTATTTTTACCATAAAACTAAGGTTGTTTTTTTGCCCATTACAGGAAATGCAACCAGGACCAAAAACGGTATTTCAACTGGTGCGATACCAAAAACCTTCAAAGGGAGGCTGTACAAACATAATCACACAAACCAGCTGCCAGCTCTGCACCGTCCCAGCACAAACCCGGGGCTCATTGTCAACCCAGAGGACCCAGTGACAGCTTACATCACCGGGACCCTCAGTACCTGGGTCATACCTTCATCATACATCCTGGCCATGCTGGTGGGAATCCCCTCCAACGCCTACATCCTGGGCTTCCTCAGAGTCAGACTCAGAGAAAAGTCCATGTCCACAGTAATTCTTTACTTGAACCTGGCCTTGTCCGACCTGTTGCTTCTGCTTTCTCTGGCACTCCGTGTTCACTATCACTTCAATGGAAACAACTGGATATTTGGGGAAATCTCCTGCCGGCTTATCACAGCACTGTTTTACGGCAACGTTTACTGTTCAGCTCAGACTATAGCGTGCATCAGTCTGCAGCGCTACCTGGCTGTGGTCAGACCGTTTTTGTACAGACAGATGACTAAGACTGGCCTGGCAATGGGGACCTGCTTGGTTGTATGGTCCCTGTTTGGGGCTGCTATTGTGCCTGAGCTGCTAGTTATGCAGACCTACCAGGTGACCCAGCTGGGAGTCACTACCTGCCATGATGTGCTTCCCCTAGAAGAAAAATCACATTCCCCATTGGTGCTATACAGACTGATGCTGGTTTGTCTGGGCTTCATTGTGCCATTCCTGATTTGTATCTTTGCCCATGTGGTAGTGGTGTACCACCTTAGGCAGTCTGGTTGTGACTGGAGACCGTTCATCAGGGTCAGTACGCTGGTCTTTGTCATCTTTGTAGTGTGTTTCTTGCCTAGTGGCATCCTGCATATCACCCACTACATCCGTTTGTTTTCCAGTGGGGACGACAGACTGTATGGATACTACAGAGTAGCGGTGTGTCTCTGCTGCTTCCACAGCTGTCTGGATCCCTTCCTGTGTTTGCTTGTGTCCAAGACGGCAACTTCAGACCTACAATTCATTTCTCTCCGTGAGAAACCTCAGAGGCCAACAGTTACGGCATAAGACTGGATGTGTGTCCAAAGACAAAAAAACAAAAAACATTCCAGCTGGACCATTGTTGGGACACAGCGGGGAAGCACAAGGAACGAGGATGGAAATAGAGACAGGGGAATACCACAACTTGTTAGGTCGACAACAAGCAGTCTTTGTATAGTACCAGAAACTATCCAAGTCCTTCATGTACACTTTGTAAAAAATAACTCAGTAGCACTGGATCACAGCATGTTGACAGCTAATGTATCCTCTATTTTGCTTTGTCAGGGATTAATATAGATATTTACTGCAACTGCAATTCAAACATGTAAAATATGTACATTACAGTTACAATTCAGCTTCATAACAATGTAATATAAAATAAAAAGTAATGGCAGTGATGACAGGCTGCTTGTCAATTCCAATAAACCTGTTACAAATGAAGAGGTAATAGTACTGTATGTGGCTACAACTCTGGTTTATTCAGTTTAATCATTTTTGCATATTTGGGATGTGGGAGGTGAAGTCAATCTGGATTAAATTAAACAACAGAATCCAATTACCTGGCAGAGAAGTTCCTTGGTATGTTGCAGGACATCATGGTAGTGTTTGGCTGTGGCGGGGTTCACACCAGTCAGCTTGGCTGTGGGGAGGAGCAGTGCAGCAAGCGTCTGCTGATGATCACGTGAGTTAAGAGCCTCATTGATCTCAGCGATGGCGATGATGCCTGGAGGCAAGGACAAGACACATTTGGAGCCTGATCATTTAATTTATCGTGTGTTTATGATTTTTTTCATTGCACAGCTGCGTATAAATAACACTTTTCCAAGTATTCAAACTGGCTAGTGTATTGCTAACAAAGAACAAGGTAAATACTATAATATGTTAAAAGGTTTGCAAGACTTCCTCACGTTCATGTTCTTCATGGACTTGAATGTTGACTGTGTCGATGCACTTCTGAACATCATTCCAGGTGAGAAACTCCTGGCCATTGGTGAGAGCCTCAGTTCGCTGTTTGATGAGTGTGTCAGCATACCTGAGGGAGAGTGCCAGGGCAAGTGTCAACAGTCTTGTGACATTAAATGAGTCATATTCAGTAGCCCAACCTAGTGTTGATGATGTTACAGTGGAGAGATCTGAAGTGGAGTGACATACAACCAAAAGACGTTTCTAATGTAATTTAATCTTTGAATAAAATTTGTTTATCATAAAACCATATCACGATAATTTAACAACAGAAAAAAACAGATAAGAATACATGTATTTAATACAATAACCAGACAAGAGAAGGATTATCACCAGCATTCACAAACAAGGCAGCAGAGCAATAACACACTGAACTTGTGTTGTGTTGTGTCTTGCTCAAGGACAAAGTCAGGCAAATGTTTACCAAAAGAGAACCGAGAACCAGCAGTCACAAACCTGCTGCCCTGTGGGCCAGATACAACTAGTAGGACTTCTTGCTAGTACAGATGTCACTGATACATTTTTGCCTGTCAGAAGTCCTGCAGCCATCTTACCTGTTGAGGTTGTCTTGGTCCATATTGGTGAAGCCCAGCGGAGAGTCTGTCAGTTGCTCAATCACAGCCTGTGGGTCCTTGGTGTCCAGAACCTCGTTCAGTACTGCTACAGCTGACAGCATCTCCACAGCCACACTCAGCTCCTCATGGCTCAGGCCAGACTAATAAACATAAAGGTCTGGATTACACTCATTAACTAATATTTGACTCCAATATACATTTCCCTTCATGATGCCAGACTTTTGGACCCCCACTGCATGTCTAGCACAGACACACAACTGTACAAGCATCTGGGTCCAGGTGAATACTCACCCGCCCACTTTGCAGCTGCAAACTGAACAGTTCTGCCTGATAGAGGTTGGCAGCAGTTTGGTAGACGATCGGCAGTTGGGCCTCAGGGTTTGTCAGCTGTTCCACTGTCTCCATTGCATTGCCAAGGCGAATGGCGGTGTTGATCGCAGCAACTGCATCTAGTTCTGATCCAAGTAAAAAATCAATTTCAGTCAGTGAGTCACAGATATGCTGCATTAATCTGACCTTTATTTCCGAAAGGCATCTCAGTATGAAAACTATGCTTTAACCTGCAATACCATGACACACTGCAAAAACTTTGAAAACCTATGATTAAATATTCATAGTAGATAAGACATTACATACTGTATTTTGTGACTAGCTAGTGGGTATGACTTTACTGATAATACATACAATCTGTGGTTAATAACAAGAGATGCTTACTTCGTTTCTCAGCCTCAGCAAAGTCATTGCAAGAGCTGACAACTCGCTGAATCTCCTCTTTGTCCACCACCACAGCCCTCCCTTCATCCTGCAGCACAAAGATTAGAGTACACTAGAGAGACACCACTAAGCTTTCATGGTTTGTTTTAATGCAGAGCCATAGAGGACAAAGTATCTGGGGCTGTCCATTTCATCTGAAGATACAGTGGCTGATTTGCTCTTTATTCTCTGAGGATAAAATCATACTTTATAACACTGTGTTTACTACCAGCAGCAGCTACAGTCCTACATCAATGTCTACACTAAATCTGCTGTGTACCCAAGTGGAGTTTCTGTTTTTAGAAAAGACACGAAAAAAGATCTGTAAGCATTTCTACGTTTCCACAGAAATATGCCTAATTTGTTTACGTGGCTTTTAAGTTGACAACACAGTAATTTCCAAGACAAGCCCAGGGGAACCCCAAGAACTATTTTATTTAATTTTCACCATCTAATAAGGGCTCATTTACCTTATGCATCCAACAACTGCAAATAAATGTAATTAACTGACAGCTTAACAAGAGAACAGAGGTGCTCTGGCTCCTGAGGGCCAGAGTTAGCAACAACAGAGCAAATAAGCTCCGAGTAAGTATACCTTAGATTTATGTTGGCAGTAGGTGGTAAAATGTTCCAGGTACCAGCGGCTGTTTGAGTCCTGAACACCCAAGAGGGCAAGCGCTTCAAGCCTAAGTGCAGTCAAGAGAGCAGCTTCGTCCTGGGCTGACACTGCTTCATTCACCTGCCTCACTGCTGCCTGGACTGGAGACACAGAAAGACAGATATCACTGAGGGACAATACATCTTCTCCGTGTTTAGATAAACTAGGAAACTGACATTTTATGTAATTTTCTCATGATCATGTGTATCAAAACTATACACAGATTTCTTTTTCTGTTTTCATGATGTTAGCAGTGTTATGATAAAGAAAACACAAACACAAAGTCCTTACTGTTAACTAAGTCAAGGCAGCCCTGGATCTCCTGCTGTGTTAGGAACTCCTCATAAACATCTCTCTCTTCAGTGGCAACTGAAGAGCGCTAAGGGACAGAAAATAAAGAGAAATGCATTTATTAGATTTGTTTCATATGGCAAATTTAATTTGTACTTGATGGCAAAATTTGTCCCCATTCATACAAAAGAGCTTGCTTATTTTACAAATGATGTTTTAGCTGTTCAGGCTAAATGGATGGCTCCAGCTTTCACAGTTTTGCTAAGAGAATAGGGAGCAAGATGCCAGATGAGAGGAGGGTTAGCGTTTGGTGAAGTACAGCTGACACTGCAGCCAGTGGAATGTGCTGGCAAGGCAAGAGGGAGTGAGCCAGTGCAGGCAATCCCTTTCAGACCTCCGTCCTTTTCAGTTAGAGCGGTTATCAGTACATGTCTACATTTTCTGCATTCCTTAAACTTGGTTTGAAGATTACTCATTATGAGTCTCAAATCATTTGCACCCATAAACCACATTTTGCAACTTAATTCTCAACCTGAGTTGAATGTGGAGGCTAAGAACACATAGTAGCTTTAATCGAAATGTTTCTATTGGTGATGGACGTTTTTCTTTTCTTTTTTATATATTTTTATGAATGGTACTTTTGCTTAAATGACACTTATGTAACTCAAACAGACAGACACAGAGTCACACAGAAGTTAATCAAAGTATAGGAAAAGTCAAAAATAATTTAATTACCTTTAATTATAGAAATTAAAATGAGACTTAAACTTTAGAGGTGTTTGTTCAGCCACTCACCCTCCCAGAGGACTGATCCTGCTTATGAGCCTTAGCCTTGCTCAGTGTGTGCTGGTAGTCTTGGGCCAGACATTCCTGTATGTTCTTCAGCATTGCGTTAGGATTGTTCAGGGCTCCCATCGTCACAGACGCCTGACCTCTGTCAACAGCCTCATTGATGGCAATCACAGCAGCGTGCACTAAATATGACAGAGGATGTGAACCTTTTAGTGCTGGCCAAGGAAACAACTCAAAATTAGCCAACTGTGGCATATGTTAATCTCTTCATCCTCTGCGGTTTCAGTCAAAACCATTAACCAAAAGGTCAATTACAAAGGTCAGGACTTACAGGCAGCTTCATCCACTGAGAGCTCATTGGCCAGGATACCTCCAATCTTACTGAAAGTTGGCATCTGAATGCCATACTTCTCCAACTCGCTCCTCATGTTACTGATCTCTTCCTCTGAAAATGAGACATATAATATTGGCAGGGAAAAAAGTGGTGACAGAGTGTGACATTATACATGCTAAAATGTACTGCGTGTAACAGAAGTTATCTTTCTTTAACAGTTTCTCAGTTGCCTGCATGAGAGTGCATGACATTATAAATTCAAGTTTTCTAAATTAAATCCCAAAAAGACTGGTGATTAAAATCAAGGTTGCCTCCCACACAAGGAGGATTCTCTTGAAATGAACACAATGTCAAATATCCTGCAGCAACATTTATCCTTTATTTTAAAGGCAACAATAACTTCATTGCTTATTTTGCCTTTCAAAATGTGTTTTTGCTCTGGTGCTACAATTATATAATGATTTCAAGAGATGTTACCTGTAAAAGCAACTTTCCCCAGCAAGTCCTGAATCTGTGGTGCGATGCCCAATTTATACAAGTACAAGCTGAAAAAGAGACATACAGCGTTTAGGATTAATAAAAGAAGGAAAAAGTTAGAAGCTCAAAACACTCTGCAGCTTAGAAGTCTTACAACATCAAACTAAAACTGGATTTCATTTTTATTTGCCCTGCAAGATTTTGACTGTTATGATTACCCTCCTGTAATGTTACACTTATACCACATGGGGGTAGTGTTTGCTCAGATTACAATTAGAAGCCAGCCGGCTCAGTCTACCACTGAACAACCTCAACAAGCAGGTGGCTGGAAACTTCATAAAACTTTCATCTTCCCACGGGTACCTGATAAGTGGTAATGAATTATAGATATTTAAGGGAGGCAGGTCGGGCATCACCGCTGCTTTGAAAGGAGCAGTTACATTAGTTAGTTATCCTACCCTTTGGTCAGAGTGTGTGTGTAAACACGAAACGCACTCTGTCCTTGGGACACAAGGAGCTTTATACGGCTATCTAAACTCTGCTTATACAAAGGCTAATGTTTTGCAGGCAGCTGATTTTGTCTGAGATACAAACACAGCAACAGCTGACTGGGGTTAATGAAGGTGGCTGATTACTCGCCACAGGGGTTACAGACAGACAACCAGCTGACACGCTTGGAGCAACTAGCTCTCTACAGACGGTAGATTCCCCTTGCTTTAGATGTTTTCCTCTTGAATTTTTAAACAACAAACCAAGCCCTACGTCCCAGCCACATGTCAGAAGTGCTTTAAAATGAACTTGTGAGCTATGGCTTTTCCCTATTATATCATGTTCCCTTTCAATTGAGCATCTGCTGATTTGCCGCCATGTCTGCATGTGTTTGTACCCAGGGAAGCAAAGTATTCACTAGGTCTTGTGGGACTTGAGCTGGATTCACAGGAAGGAAGAGCACGTGTGTGCATAAGGAGGAAAGGGAAACCAATTCTCCTAGGACCTGAACAAAACACTACAACAAAGAAAACAATCCAAGTAGCTCACATAACCACTCCCTAAGTGTGTGTTTGGCTCACTGGACGGGTCAGATAGATAAAAATGACTCCAGTATGCTCAAAGTCATCTCAACTGAAAAGGCAATGACCTAAAGTTATACTGCTGGAGCCACCCATGTTACAATGAGACCACTGTTTCCAAAAACATTTTCCACAAACCTGAAACTGACAAAGAATTTACCTCCCGTACCAGGGCTGTAAGTGAGGATCAGAGCAATGAACACCACATCTGATTTGCCAGATAGCTTGTGGTTACATGCTGGATAGGGGTTTGCTGCTAAAGCAGTGTCTTTAGCATGGCCATGCTCATCAAAGTGTCAAAAAGCAGACAATGAATAGGCTGAATATCATTCCATAATTATTTGAGCAAACATGCACTCGAGGACCTGAAAGCTTAACTAAATGCACAGTACTGTATAACGTAACCTTGACCTACTTGACGCAAATCATGAAGGATCTGTATTTCTCACTGCCTTACACGAGAAGGGATAACAGTTTCCAGTTCCTGTTTCATATCACTTACAAAGTACTAGTTCTCCTCTTGACATATACATGAAAGGTTGAACTTGGTGAACACATAGATAGGCCGTTCCTCTCCAGAGAGTATACAAATATCTTTATGTGAGAAGTTATTTGTCATTCTACTGAAACTTTAAAGTTACTGTATGGTTGGTAATCATGTTCAGAAACATATTTTGTTATACTGGGTGAAACGGTCCTTCTATCCTGAGAGTAGTCAATACATTATGTATTCAGAAAAAGGAACGAAAATAATCAGACCTCCGTGGCCGCTGCAGGACTGACAAAACTCTGAGCAATCCATGCTTTTTGCTCCGAAAAGGAAAAACCAATCAGATGCCTTCATGTCTAGTTTTGCCTACGCCCAATCAAGCTGCCGTCTCTCTCCCTCTCTCCCTCCTCTCACGTGCGCGATCAGAGTACGTTCATGAAAAAGCCACACTCCAGTCCGATGGGTGGAAATGTAGCTTTGGCAATGCGTGTTGGGTATCTTCACCTACGTCCACGGAAAGGTGAAGGCGTGGCTTCAGATAGAAGTATTGAGTGAAAGGAAATGAATCTGAATTTGACAGTGTGTAATCTGTCAGTGACAGGAGTATAAACAGACTACAGCTGCACATGAATAAATCAACATTAACAGGCAAATGCAATCCTTGCTGGATCTAATCTGCCAAACAGCACATGGTTTTATTCCAGCTACGAGACACTTGGTTTTAAGGTCTTTAAAGACTGGCTTTCAGTTTTTCCTCAGAAGTCACACTTGATAGTCAGGTGTGGCACCTTCTGGGACAAGCGACTTGTTACCCTGCTGTTGTGCAAACAAAAGATTTTGGAGATGGATGAGTAACAGTGCTGCCAGAAGAGAGAAACACATTAAGTGAGTTCAGTGAAAAATCACCATGTTGTTGGAATCCTTTTATCATTTTAGCCTCACCTCAGTGCGTGTATGCAGTATACCACCTTGGGCATGTTTTTGCGATCATAGACATCTGTTGTTTCAGGATAGAATATCTGAAAGTAGAAACCGCAAAAGACATTAGTCACTCTTTTTTTTTATCGTGACACTCTTTATTCTGCTGCAACTGAACAGGAGCACTGCACAAAAGTCCTTAAAAAATAAATGATAAAACATAGTAATGTCCACCAATCTCTAACATTTTGTGTAAAAGAGGACAAGCTTCACAATGATAGTAATAGTGAAATGGCAGTGCCTCCCAGTTCAATAAGTTATTGGGGAAAACATCATTTGAATGGAATCTCTCTGGATAATATGCAACTATTTCCCTTCACACCACATGGGTTTGGGTAACAGCTGCTACACCACTGAGGTGTAAAACAATCAGAAAGAAGCATCATCTTACACAAAGCCCTATGTATCAAATAGATATCTTTCTTCCAAAGTTGACCAATTAAAATCTGTAGCAAATAGACGATATGGCAAGCTGAAACAAACAAGTCTTAGAGAGTGTTCCTTCTTCTTCTAAAACAAGTCAGATCTTTTGTAATCATGAATAATTGACTGGTATTGCTGACATTACATGCCACTGAGTTGATGACAGCACTATTCCTTGGCAAGTCCTGTTCTTGGATTTCAGACTGTTCCACCTCAGTGCACCGGTTGATCCATCATAAACCATGAGTCACAGTGATGCAGTGGGGATATTTTTTTAACTTAGCAAATGGCCTCACAAAATATCAACTGTTTATGACTTCATCTACAAGTGAGATACTGTAACAAAACCTGCGATAATGCACTCCAGAGGGTCTCTACACTGTATAGCCTATGTTTGTCAAACAGGGAGTGGCAGTATGTATGTGTTATAGATGACTGTGTAATCCCCTTACCTTTGGGAGGCCCACTGACTCCATAGCTCTGAGCCACTGGACAGTGTTGTCCGTGTGTCTGAAGTGCAGCCCTGTACTCTGGAGATGAAAATTGGAGAGGAGAAAACCATAGCCGAATATTTATGATGAATTGCAAAGACATAGTTAAAAAAATGTCTGTTGCACTTAATAGTAAACATTATACAGTAAAAGGGTTGTCATATAAAACATACATCCAGTTGCATTGCAGAAAAAACAAGTGCATCATCAATAATCTTAAACACTTGCCAAAGCTGATCTGGCCCACGGATACCTTTTACACTTACTTATTATATAATTTTATAAATATTGTCATAGCATCCAGCAGTCTGATGAGGCTTGTTTTAAATTTATCAAAGAGAAAAAAAAGACACATTCAGGCTATTTTCATACTTTATTAGCACAGCTGCATGTTACAGTAAGGCCTTAACAGTCAGTTGCCACGTTTCAACCCTTCCTGGCTGACAGGAAGTGCCTGAAAGATATGGAAACAGCCTTCCTGCCTGCTATGATGCAAGCTGATGAAGAATGCAAACGTAGTACAACTATGACGTTATCGAAGGAAGGAAGATGGAAACAATTTACAGGCAAAAGGAAGGATATTTACCTTGTAACGGGTCTGATCTCTGTCATATATCCTCTTCTCAGACACCATTTTGGGGGCAAAAAAATTGGCCAATTTGCCAAGGTAGACGCCATTCCTCAGTCCCTCTTCCAGTTCTGTGGTAGGGGGCAAATCCTCCTCTAGGCAGGCCTCCATCCACCTGAAAGCATACAAATACTGACCTCAGACCAGGCAGATGGTTTTCTACTATTCATCACTTGCAAATGAGCTGAGCTTGGGAGAAAACTGCTTTTGAAAAAGTCATAATAATTTCTAAATAAATGATTAACTAAAGTCTAAGCAAGGATTTCCATGGCTTTCCTCATATTCCTCATTAGGAAAGTAAAGTTGCTTGCCAAAGAAACTGATGTAATTCCCTGAGAAATCCCCAGAGCATTTAAATGCTGCACTCAATTAATTCTAACATCTCTCTAACCATGAAGAAATGTTATGGCATCATTCAGGATATAAACAAACATCTCAACATCTGTTTACCCGGCCTGCGCCCTGAGTTCTTAGCCTTGGCTTGAGGCACGAGGCAACACAACTAAAGATGCACAATATTCACCCGATACACACCAGTGTCTTTGCCGCTATAATTAACTGAAAGGTTTCTGGTTAAACAGAGCAACAAAGTAGCCTGTTGACCCGAGAGAACTGGGCATTGTTACAGGCAACACCCACACTGTGCCCAGCATGCTTTGGGAAGGGGGCTGTGGACAGATCTGCAGTCTGAACTTTGGACAGTCTTAGTTGTTTTTTTTCATGCGGACAATTTGAGGTCAAGAAGTAACAGTGAACAAGATAATCTTTTACCTCTTCAATTAACCTTGAGTTTAATTTGATAACTTGCAAAAAGTACAAAAGTGAGTGATCATGAGTAAAAGTGAATCATGGGGAGTGAGCACGGCGACATTTGATAAAGTAAAAGCTGATAGTCGGGTTTATGTTTAAAACAATGTTGGCCATCTTTCAAACTGATGTCATTTCCCTGGATGAATAGTGGCTTCATAGCAGGAGTCTCTTCCAGACTATTCCCAGAGATATTAGGGGAAAATCCATTCCTATGACCTGGTGAATGATTTGTGAGCACAGTGAATCATCGCGGTCTGAAAATCTGTTACACATTATCTTTCTGCCTGGAAGTGACACCATATTTATTACAATGGTTAAACCTCTGTCCTGACGGGTCCCACACTAAAAAAAAAGGCAAGTTGCTATCCTGTTGCTCATCATCCTACAGGTTCATCTCATTAAAACAAAAACACAGCACCGTGATCAAGCTTGCTTATGTTTCATTTAAAAGTTTCAACCATAACAGTAACGCCTGCCCTCTGTCAGCCTTAAAGCAATAAAGTGCTCCTGCCCACAGACTCCTTGTTTGGGTTAATTATACCAGATCCAGTCGACCAAAATGTGTGTCAGCACAAACACAACACAACACACCACATGCGCTGTTAATACAAACCCAGTCAGGTGTGTAGACATTATGCGGGCACCTTTGGGCTTGTATCAAGCAGATGCTGTTGTTACATCAATATAAAGATCAGTCAACCTTCAACAACCACACTTCATCTCCTGTCAGGAAATTCCCATTTAGCACTGAATGGCTATGAAACACAGCTCTCTAGTCTCTATCTCTCTGCAAACCAAGTCAGAGTAATGATGTGGATCAAAATCCAGGAAAATGAACATTGAACCACAGGTGAAGTGATACTTTGATGTAGACCAAATGCAAATGATTACTGACAGAAAGGTCATCCAGTTTAAAAACAAATAAATAAGAAGTTGACAGGAACATGAAAACATCGTCGAAAGGAACATCCTGCGTGGGTAACAGAGCTCTCCTGTGAAACTTCACTTCCTGCACTTAAAACAATGTGGGGAGCATGTGTCTCCTGAAGCAGGACAGGCTAGTAGCCTTGTTTACAACTCTCTGAAGCAGGCCTTCCTGTCATTGTCTAATCTGTGACCCCACCGCGCCAAACAAAGCACAGCCTTCTGGACTCTAGGACATAGTCTGTCACATCTCAACACGTTATTAGTAAACTACACTCTCTTGCTTTGAGCTGCAGCGTCTAAACCGAGTTTCTTCTTGCGTCATTTAGCTTAGTCATGCTGGTCATGAGTTTGAGTGTGTGCCTGTGTGTGCGTAAAGAGTGCATGTGGTGGGGTAGGGTGTGTCTAAAAAATTGGAAATTTTCATTCTATGACAAAAAAAAAAGCTCTACATGACCTGAGAGTGAAAATGCATCAACGAAAATACAAAATGGTCCCCTTCCAGAGCTACAAATGTAAACCATCAACTGTTTACTCTCCAATGAGAGTACAAAGTCTTGCTACTGTGTGTGTAGTATGTGTGTGTGTGTGTGTGTGTGTGTGTGTGTGTGTGTGTGTGTGTGTGTGTGTGTGTGTGTGTGAGTGAGTGGGGGAGGGTGTGTCTATCAACTGACAAAACAAAGTTAAAAACGTTGGGGACTTTGAACAGCATGTGGGCAATCTATTGTGTGAAGATTTCTGATTTTTATGTGCTACTATATAGCAGCAGCTAATCAGCAAGTAAGAAAGACTCTGGATTGATTCTACTGTACATGAAGTGGCACTGGAAGTAACTTGACAGCCTTTTTTTCAGGTGTCAGACTGTCACTTGCACATGCTGTCAATGAGGGCAATATTGTTGAAGCTGGTGGTTGGTGCTGAACCACAAGTGTGTAGTAAAAGGTAGCACTTTCAGACGGATGACTTTGTTCAAAAAGTAACTGGCCTGAGGCTCTACAGTACATAGGTGATGGGGATCACATTGTTAAAAATATTGATTTGTTCCAATAGTCTGTCTCTTATTTCTGTTGGTTTCATTTAGACATGTTAGAGGAGGAATAAGAATTAAAAAAGAAAGCAGTGCTAGATTTCTTCATTTTCAGGGTCTGGCTACTGTACATGTAACTGTAACTGTATGACATCTACAAGTTTAACAAAGAATGAACAATGAACAAACAACATAGTATGTGCTTGATTAATTTCCTTATAGATCACACCCAGGTGTGCTCAAAGGCTTGCTTCATTGCGGTTGCCTTGTTTCAGTGACTGCTGACTCCTGACCCCAGAGAGCAGAGCCTAATCCCACGCTCTCTGTGGCTGACGGCCGGCTGCCCTAGAGGCCTTGTCTTAATCCTAATCTAGTTTGACACCTTTCCCAGAATAGAGGCTCCACTGCACAATTAACAGGAGTGAGAGGAAGTCAGCAACACTGGGATGGAATAACAGAAAGCTAGGAAATGTGTATGTGTGGGAAAAATGTGTGTGAGAGTATTATACAGTAGTGGTCGCTCTGTGGTTAAAAACGCCTGTTCCCTAAACTGTCACTTTGTAGCTCACATAAAAAAAAAAGAAACAGAAAAAGTGTCAACATCTAGGTGTGGCCCAATTATGATCAATGCCTGAATCTATGCTTAGTCTAGCCCACCTGCCCTTGTGGACCCGTATTATCCTTCTGACATAATTAGATAATGTAGGTTATTGGAACAGTCAAAGTGCACGTTTAGCTATCAGACAGTAATCTGTGAGGAAACGCTGGTGTAAATGATGCTGCCCACACTCTTGGCCTGACTGTTGAATCACCACTAAACTACTACAGCACGCTACAGTGGACCAGGGGATAAATAAACCATCTTAGAAATGATTGTCTTTGTAGCAGGGTGGGAGTTGTCACAAAAAAAAAAAATCAGTGTGTTAGAAGAGGCATGATCACACTTCCTGTTCCTTCCTGTTCAGATGGATGCCATCATAAAGAAGACAAGACAGGAAGTGGTTTAGTTTTAGCTTTTGCTCAGTCTCACAAGAAAAAAAGTCTTAAAGTTGATGCTGTCTTCAGAATAACTTTTTTGAAAACCAAAAAGATTTTTTGGAGAAATCAGGGCAGCAACCTACCAGAATCAAGAAAACTATCAACAAACTGTAGTTTCAGGTTTTTTATTCTATTATTTTGACAATCAAAGAGGTTAAGGGCGTGGTGGAAAGTGTGCACCTCTTTCCACCGAGTCAGCACCTCCCCTGTTTTAATCACACACTTTCTGTGTATGCTCACAGCTCCGTCACCTCATTACAGTTCCATGCTACTGCAAACATTATTTAATCACACTGCTTTGCTCCTTTTATCTATTATAACCCCCCTCACTTTCTTCCCATCACTTAAATGTTCAACCCTGCTGTTTTAAATATTTGCATAACACTGTTGATTCAACACAGAGTTGTAATAAACCTTAGCACAGGTACTCAGGTTCACACTCAGTGTAATAACTATGAGCTCTGAGATGTGACAAAAGCAAACAACAGAAAGGAAAGAGGTTGGCTTGAGTCAGCATGTGCCATTAAGCTCCTCTTCACATTTCCTCCCTTCGTCCCTCCCTCCCACCTTCTGTCAGCTCCTCCTGTCTCCTCCTGTCTTACCGTTTGGCCTCCTCCAGGTGACACAGATACTCATAGGCGATATTCTGTCGTCTCCTCTCATCCATCTCTTCCGCTGACAACCTCTCATCATCCTGAATGGCTGCAAAAAAAACAACTCTTTTTATTAATAAATATTATAATGGTAAATAGCAGAAATCTTTATGATCAAAAAAGTACATTTCCTGACTGTGATGTATGTCACAATATTGCATCTGTCCAGCATGTGTGGAAATAAAAATCGGCATCTTTTTAATTATAATTTTGCTTGGATATTTCATCAACAGAAAGTAAATAAACATTAATACAGAGCTACAGCAAGTAGAACAACCAGTGCAGGGGTCAGATCAATACAACCTGTATGAGTCATTCACAATTAGTTTTGTATTACAGTCGGTTATCTTTAATAGGACAGAGTTTTTCATACAAAAGGCAATTTCAAACAAAGGGCACCAAAAGCACAGTATAAGCTGAGGCAAACTGAAATTATTTTGCTGATGTTTATTACAGGACTTCAAGGAGCAACATCGACAAGAATGGTGCTGGTGCTCTATTGCACTTTGGTCTTATCCAGAAAATGCACATACAGTACTGTACGTACCAACAACATGTAAAATAAGGGTTATTTCTCAATAAAGGTGGTTTATTCTAATTTTTAGGAGTTTAACCTCTGAAATTCACTGGGGCCCTTTATGAAGGAAATTAAATAGCCATGTCAAAGTGGCCTTAGTGGGGTGTCCGACTGATGTGACTTCTGCTGAGAGAGACGTTGACCTTTACCTGTAGCTTAGTGAGATCTCCTCCCCCCAACACTTCTTACCCCACCATAATCCAATCAAATCTCCTTATTTCTGGCTGAGTGAAGAGACAGAGTCTCAGGCCTGGGAGCTCAGTAAGGAGAGCGCTTTCTCCATCTGGACCAAGCACACAGAGTTTGACTAGGAACTGGGTTTTTGTTTTTTGTTGTGTCCGACCTCAAGTAAACACACACCAGAGCGAGTTGATCCTTTGTCCATGTGACATCATCAATATAACTGCCTCTAGTGATGCCAGGTTAAACTGGTTGAACCTGTTGATTGATAAGCATAAACAATGTAGTCCCAGTGCCCAAGAGGAGGAAACAATCAGCAATTTAAATCAAGCCAATTAAATTGTTCATCATATTCAAATCCATTGAAGCTGTAGATTTGTAATTCTGTCCTGTGCTCAAGTTACTAGCGCTGTAGTGTCTAGCATTTCATGTCTGCAAATTCTTCAGAGTCCAAAAAAAATTTCCTGTGGGATGTTCAAGTTCATTCTATTCAATAAAGTCTCTATGGGGCTTTAAACCTCTCAAGCACTCTGCAGTACACTCTGCCTTTTCAGCCGCCACCTGCATAGACATCCGTTCACTGGGTCTCAATGGGGCTTGAGTTGATATACATCCAGTTGGCAGGTTACAGTATTAGGCACACTTAGCTAAAACTAGTGCAGTCTAATGCAACAGTCCTTCAATAAATTCTCCTTCATGAATGTTTTGATGGTCCATTTTTATTGAAAATTTTCCATTGTCGTGTTGACTTATCTCTCTATCTCTCTATTACTGTTTTGGAAGATGCAGCACTACTGAACTGCACAGCATTAGGCATGTCTGTTACTGAAGCAACTCTCAAATGGGATGGACAAAATAATGTGTATGTAAATAATGATTGGCAGCCTTAGTTTTCAGCTGGCCATTCCTACTAAACTGCCAAATGAGTGTGTGGTAGTCACCGTGAGGAGAGACCCAGGCTAGACACTTGCATTCACCACACACTTTTAGTAGAAACACCTGTGCTTCTGCCTATTCAGCTATTCATGCAAACAGTCATTCACTTGGCAGTAGTGCAATATAAAATCATGCAGATGCAGGTCAGAGGTCGAAGTTGATATTCACATCAAACATCAGAATGGGGAAAAGGTGACTTTGGCTTTGACTATGGCGTGACTGAGTGCTAAAACCTGATGGGTTGGTTTATATTGTATATTTCTGAAACTATTTTCCTCCTGGAACTTTTGCACAGTGTGTTTTAATGGTGGTACTGTACTCAAAGCAACAAACATCCAGTGAGATGCTGCTCTGAGGACAGATGTGTTGTTGGTGGCAGAGGTCAGGGGACAATGGCAAGGTAACTCAGATAACCACTCTTTACAGCAATAGAGTGCAGAATATAATCTCAGAGTGCACAACTGCACATCATTTCCAACCTTGAG
The DNA here is from genome assembly GCF_045865225.1 of Trachurus japonicus. NCBI lineage: Eukaryota > Metazoa > Chordata > Actinopteri > Carangiformes > Carangidae > Trachurus > Trachurus japonicus. Next base: position 26,074,161 of record NC_140915.1, on the reverse strand, counting down.
GTGGATGGGCCACTGCAGCTAAAGTGGACACCAGTTCACCAAGACTGGATGAGCCTAGTCTGATGGATCTGGACTTCTGCTGATGAAGAAATGCACCCAGCCAGCCTAATGTGAACAGGCCCAGCTGGTGGTTGTGGTATTGGCTCCTTCATGGAGATGATCATGGTTTAAATGAGACAGCTCATCTGAATATGCTTAGCTAACCACGTGCATCATTTTATGACTAAAAATTATTTATCATCTTCTATTTGCTATTTCCAGCACGATGAGCCAACATGTCACAAAGCAAATGTCATATGAAACTGGTTTCATGAACTAAAACAATGACTTCACTGTACTTCAGTGGCCTCCTCGGTCACCAGATCTGAATCCAGTAAGGCACCTTTGGGATGTGGTAGAACGGGAGTTTCACAGCGAAACTGTGCAGCTGTCAAATCTGCAGAAACTTCATGATGATGCAATAATGTCAACATGGACCAGAATCTCAAAAGAATGTTTCCAACATCTCATGGCCACAAAGAAGCTATAGGCTGTTTTAAGAGGAAGGGGATGCCCCATCTAGCACTGGTGTGGGGTTCCTAAAAGAAGAGCTCAGAAAAAAGGAAAAAAAAAAACTTTCGAACCGTAGATCAACAGCCCAGCTGTGCAGCTGACATGGATGCAAATCTGTATGAACACTTATCTCAGCAACAGAACAGCCCCAGTGCAGCCATTACACACTACCTCTGCTGACTCACTTCACACTTCCTGGAAGAATCTGTCTGCACTCTTGCACAGAGTGATATATTTAACCCTCAGGATGGGTTTGTTGACTTTGTATGTGGTAGGACCACTGGACCTGAGGTGCAGGCTGTATGTTTGTGACTCATGCTTTTGTTTAGCTGCAGGGTTATTCCACCTGACCTTTTTTTTTGGGGGGGGGGGGGGGATTGGGAAACAAGACATCACGACCATTTTTGCAGTAAAAATGTACTTATAAACACAGAATAAGCTATGGTGGCCTGTAGGCACAACAAGAGTTGGTCAAGATTTGATCATTGCCTTTCATTGACCGTCAATAGGATCAAGTCAGAGGAGGAGGCTCCACTGATAACATACGTGTGATTGGCATTATCTCACAAAGCTATAGGTACCTACACTTTCCACGTGTTAGTTAGTGACAACATACCTCCTGCTACATACCCTTAGGTAAGCGTTTTTCCAGATTTTAAAAGATGTGTTTATTTGTATTACAGTTAAATCACACAGGTCTGTTATAGATTTCTCTACAACAGCAAAAACCCCACGTTAATGGTTAACCTATGAGAAAATGCCAAATGTGTAGACATGCTGATATGCTCACCGCTACCATTAAATAAATAGATAGGGGTGGGGGGGGCTGTTTTACGCCTGGGGGTACTTAGAAGGGAAACTACAATTCAAGACATCTAGGGGTTAAAATTAAGGACAGTTAACAGATCCTCTAATCGTCAACACCCTGGACCATGAACTTAGCACTTTTATAGCTTGAATTTAATCACCAGTGTGTACGTGCTTCAGCCACAAACCTCTGCCACTGACTGCCAAGTTTGTCCACTTTCATTCACCTCTTTGTTTGACTTGTGCACGGTCAGTTTTTCCATATTCCCAGTGATAAATAAGAACACCTAGTGAAGGTATGCTGCTGCTCAGTGAGTTCAGCTGCAGGTGAACCACCTGTCGTCCATCAAACATCTCTACACCGGGCGCCTGACGTTAACTTGTTTCCATCCACAACCGAGCAACACACGCACAATGTTGCATTTCAAACCGTCACGAAAACAAAAGTAGCTACTTACTTCCATAGCGTGGCTTTTGTAAAGATGAGGTCTCTTCATGGTACATCCTGCCCCGTTTCCTCCTCCACCTGTGAACTCGTCTGAACTGGAAATAAGTTCAGCCTTGAGCTAACGTTGCAGCCGCCAGTCACCAACGTGCCGCGGCTCTGTCTCAGCAGATACTGGTGTCAATTAAACAACCGGTGTGGATAACCGACGGAGTTTGTAAAAAAGAAAAAGTCAGACAGCCGTCCTCAGGAGTTAGCCTACATGAAATCCCAAATGTCACTTTCGGCAGACAACCCCCATGCTGTGAGCTCCTCAGGCTTGACTCCTGAACAGTGCTCCCTGGTCGTGTTATCTGGCCCCTGCTACTCTCTGAAATGACATGATTGACGTGCAGGAGATGGAGATTTGAGCACCTTGCACCACCTGCTGGTCAAAAAGGTGACCCCCACCCCCCACACCCTCCACACCCCCCACCACCGCTGCATTCACTGCCAGCTGGGAAAAAAGGTTAAATGCCATCACCCCACTACAGTAGGGTACTATATCACACTGTAGCTGCGCTGTCATTATGTTCATTGTAGGCTTTTAAAATCGTATTTGTGTAGGCTACATTTAATTCAGTTTATTCACATCTTCACAATAATTATAATATCTTCTTATGATAGGCCTAAATGTCCATCCCAAGTAGCCTATTATGTTGTATGTAGATACATTTCATTTACATATATTCTATGGAGTTCAAGTTATAAATCATGTTAACATGAATGTAAACTTTAAATAAAATTTCAACATGTATTTTGTCAATGGTTAAATTCGGCCACTAGGTGGCAGTATTACTCTGGGGCTGTTATTATAAAGGAGTCAGAGGAAAGGCATGCAGTCTGTGAGTAATTTCTCCCTAGGAGTGTGTAAAGCCTTTCTTTTTTCTTTTCTTTTTTTTTTAACATGAATTTATATAGGTAAGAGTAGTAATGTAAAGGATGTACATTTTATTCAGGGTTTGGCATAAATATTGTCGGGAAAAAGCACAAATACATTTGCTAGAGAACATAACCTTTATTGAATATATGTTCAAAAGCAGCACAGTCTGCACTCCCCGTCTTTGCAGTTTTAAACATTATTGATAGAGCATCATTTGGCAAATATTTCTTCACATATTTTCACACTTAGGGACCTCTGAACATACAGCCCAATCATCCTATGGCTGGCAGGCCCTTTACAATAATATACATAACTTTATTCTCCACATACATTTGTTTACCTCCATAAAATGGATGAACAGAACTTACAAGAGTGATACATTCACATTTTTCCCCAACAAAAATCTTAATATTGCCATCGTTTTCTGCCAGAGGGGTTTACAGTAATAACATAAAATTCACCACAAAATAACAGAAGTTTTCTTACATACATGCAAGTTGGTGAACACACACACGCACGCACGCACGCGCACACACACACACACACACACACACACACACACACACACACACACACACACACACAGAGTAGCAGGTGAATAAAGACTTAGAGCCAAGGACACAGAGATGTACAACAGAGATACAGTAGATGGACCTATCGCTTAGACAGAGCAGGAGACATGTGAGTCGATCAGGGAGTTTATACACATTTAACCCAGAACTCCATCAATATCAGCTTTGATATGTACATAATATTTACACTCATGCACCCATACACAGGCCCACACACACAGCTTCTCTCTCTTCTACACATACATGCACACACACACAGACACACATAAATATAGTACATATAACCAATGACCCAAATACCTCAAACATGTACAGTAATATAGGCCTAATTTCTGCCCAGTATAACACAACAGGTGGATCTGCCTCTGATCACAGTTTGAACCAGAACCAGAACCAGAATCTCTTATTGTTGCTACTGACAGCAGTCAGTGGCACTGGGCAAAAGTCATTGCTTTTGATATCAGTGCATTTAGAATCTGTACGTCATACTTTTGTTTCAAAAATATTTAACTCACGTTGTCAAAATTATCTGTTGCACAATAGCAGCACACTTTGTTATGTATTTCAAACTGATTGGTCAAAATATGAGAAAAATGTTGGTTTATGGAAATGGATGCACATATAGAGTACCACTTTGGAAGCCTCTTCTTCGTTTTTTTCCCTTCTTGTTTTTTTGAGTAGCCTTGAAAAAGCCAACTGCAGTGCAAGGGCAAACTACCTCTATGCTGCAATCACAGATACCACAAATGCAGAGAAAAGCGGGGGAACACAAGCAGTTAGCCACAGAAAACACAATCCACAAACACAAATTAAACAAGACTGTAAGCAACTGATTTGTTGTCTTGTCATATATAAATATATTGTCATTTTTCATAAATAATACACATAAATATGAAAAGTGACAAATGTCATATATGAAAATTGTCAATGAAGTTGTGAATTTTTAGAGTTTAGAGCAATATGATTTTATATACCATAATTTTTATCTTTTAGTTTTAATATCATTATCTTCAGCAATTACAGTATGCATTGAGGTTTCCATGTTGAAAGACAGGATATAGGATACAAGGTAGCTATGTTTTCAAGTTTGAGATTATGGCAAAAGCAGATGTAGTAGATGATAAATTGAAGATCTATGACTACAAATGACAGAGCTTAAATTTGCTTCACAACTCTTGTTTCACAAGCATAATTTCAGACATTTTTTCTCCAAGATGACTGAAAATAAGATAAGTCAAAAAGTTTCCTTAGGGACCTTATTTTTTTAAATTATGGATGACACTATTTGCCCTGATTGCCCTGATTCATTTACTCACGTTGCTTTGTAGTCATACATGACATTCATGTTATGACTTATTGTTGCCTTTTCAGCAATTTAAGTTTTTTTTTCAAGGCAGGCTTATCCCACAGAAATAAGTTTCATTAGAATAGGCATGTCTAACAAAAGAGATGAGGTTTATACCAAAAATAAATCCACACCTTAATAAAATATGGTTTGGCCACATATTTCACATATATTCACAAAAACACCATGATTATTTTATCTATGCACTTCCTATTCACTTTCTGTCTGTTCCTTATAACCTTGGGACACTATATAACTATGGGCAGACTGCTCCAGTTAAGGAGAGGCACATTTAAAAAAGGCCATTCAGTATATTTAAAAGGAAGCAGCACGACATCTTATTATCAATGTCAATGCCACAAGCAAGATCCAACACAAAGCTAATGAGTATCAGAAGGACGGCTCATCAGAAAGCCTTTGTACAATAATACACACGTGGAAGGGGAACCGAACAAACAACATTTGGATAAAATGAATATTTCAGCATTTCAACTTCCACAATAACACAGCAGAAAATAAAATGAACATCCTCGGATTCAGCATACAAGGATACAATTGTTGGTACAGGAAAATACAGTTTTCCATTATGGCCTTTTTGATTCTTAGCTGGGTAGGTAATGCAAAGGGCTTGGTGTCGTACGAGGATCAACTTTGAAAAGGTTGCACATGTCTGAGCAAATGTCATGTTGAGCAAAATACAGTATAGTGTGTACATAATGATGTAACATGTAGGTATATGTGAGTGAGTGTCAGTCTGTATTTGCACATGAAGTATCTATATTGACTTTCTGCACACTCCAACACGACAACATGCCCAGTGTATGTGGGTCCTGTGGGCAAGCCAGCTGTCATACAGCTGTGTCGTGTGTCCGCTCTGTCTGATCATCTATTCCCTACGTTGTCAAACAGCAGGTAGACTGTGCTCATTACAGCTTGTTTTTCACTTTTCCCTCCATCTGGCTTGTCTTAATAAGACAGTATCAATATCAAAAGCCTCGAGCTTTAACCATGCAGTGACACTGCAAAGGTTAGGGCGCCAGCTGGAAGGTGCAACCAGTCACTAAACAAAACTCCACCAAAGTCTCAGTGCCAAAACCCGCGCAAACTGCCAGCCCAGCCATGTGAAATCTCCAGACGGCACATTCACAAAATCACTAAGCTAATTATTGACTTACATGGAAACTAAAGAGCTTGACTTGTATGATAAAAGTCAAACACATAATAAAAAGAAGGGTTGCTATCTGGACTTACTTACTGTAAGGTACATTTGTGAAATGGGATAACAAGTGTTAAAGTAAGAACGAACCAAGCAATTTGCATTGCTTACCCAACAATCCCTGGGCATCCTCTCAGAATCACCCAGTTTTTATCCAGGTTTTATCCCAGCCGATGAATGCCACACTCATGTTACATGAGGACATTGGATTTGGTGTCAGGCAACCGCAGTACAACCAATCCTCCACCAACAAGCACAGACGAGGCCATCAGTATGGGGATGGCCTTGGTGATGCTGACAAGAGAACCAAAAATCAGGTTTCCCAGGACTGCAGCCAGCTTACACAGAGCGTTGCAGAACCCAAAGCCAGTTCCTCTGTGGAGAGAGAGAGAGAATGAAATGTTTATTTACCGGCATGTTTTTATATATATATATAAATTAAAAAGTCCATGCAGACATGAAAAGGACAGGTCTAAACAATGATGCAAACAAATAAAAACCCATTGGTATCATTGCTCACCTCCTGACAGTAGGGAATGACTCAGTAGTGACCACATCCAGGGAGTTCCAGGCAGAGATGCTCAGGCCGTTGTAAAGGCACAACATGAAAATCATCATGGACTCAGTGGTGCCAAACCACAGGAAGAAACAGCTGATGCCTGAAAGCACCATGGAGCCACCTGATTCACATACAAATATGAAGAGAGTGAAGGAACAAGCGTTATTGCGGGTGACATTCATTTGGCTAATGTTCAAGTAATTTATAAGGGCTTATATAAATTGCCTTTCACAGTCAATGCCACATCCAGAGCATGAATCATTTCAGCATCCAACGGTGTCAGTGTGAAAACCAATTACTCAAGTGCACACGCAAATACAGTATGAACCCCCACCCCTGTGCCCTTTTCTTACTTAACATGGACAGACGCCCAATTTTGTCCATGAGCAGGGCGGACACAATGTTGCCGGGCAGAACAGCCAGGGTCCCAAGGAAGTTAATGAAGTAGACCCAGTAGGCACTGTAGTCATCGTCGAATGTCATCTGGCACCCTGTCTTGTTTTGGGTGAATGTGCTGTTGACCACCTCTGTGCCAGCTATCAACTTGGAATCATCGATATCTGCCCAAAAAAAATCAAGAAAAACAAAAAATATCACATAGGTGATCAGCTGTCACATGTTGTCTGTGAGTTTGAGCAGACTAATGTTCATCTTTAAGCCTGGTCTCACCTGTGTTGTGGAAGAATGCATCAATGAAAGTACAGTTACGGAAGGATGAGCCCACCGACGTCACATCATCAAAGTAGCAGTTACGAAAAGTGGAGTCAATGAAGGTGACAGACCTCAGCTTCATATTGATGAATCTGAGGAAACAGTTACATTTAACTTTTATTATTCAGATTTGGATTCATTCTTTATTGTCCCCAAGGGGAAATTTGTTTTCACAGTCCGTATTACATTTAGCAGATAATCTTTCAACACACATGTAAACATATAACATAGAAAAAGAAAAAGAAAATAATATTCCCTCACAGTGCAGTTGCAACAGAGTCATATAAACCTGGCTGTAGCTCAGCCATCTCATACCCCAGATCTCCTTTTGTATTGAAAAGCTATGTTCATTAATTGTAAGTACTAAACAACAATCCAAATGATTTCACTTTCATTAATCCTGCTAATAAACTGACGTACCGGTCATTAATGAAGAGACCATTTTTGTGTATCTGGTTCTCCAGGGTGAAGTTGAAGGTGAAGTCTTCGATGCGTTCATTGCTGTGTATCATCACTTTGGAGGCATACTCGTCAGCCTGAAGGTGTTTGATGACATCAGGAAACCAGACGGACAGGCCGTAATACCTGCAACCAGAATGATACAGGGATAACAGGGTGTCACGACCAACCAAATTAATCCTTATTTTAGTAATCTGACAAAAAGAATATTCCCAGATACACTCTTTAATGTGTCGTAAGTCACATGTGGAGAGTCAGACAGACAGCATGTGGTTGTTGTTGGATTCTCAAGTGTTTTCAGCCTGCCCCCCCCCCCTCTCTCTCTGACTGCTTTCCCCCCTGTCTCTGCTCCTACCAAGACACCAATGGAACAGTATTGATCCACAGACTGTGATTGATTTTGAGACCATGCAACTTCTGCACAGCAGAGAGATCGAGATGACAGAAATGCAATGTGGCCGCAAACCCAGCTGCCTATTGCTATTTTCTGACCAAAGAAATTAAAGCTGTTTGATTTTTCTGTGACACAGGTGACATCAAAGAGAAACTCACCCGAATGAGAGCGTGAACCACACGATGGCCAGGCGTATCATGTTTTCTCTCATCGGGTAGTTGAAGCACTTCATAAGATTCATATAGATCTAAGTAGAGACAAGAAACTTATTACACTTCATGCATTCACAAAGTTGCAGTTGAGGCTCTGGACAACAAATGGCTGACAAATAGTTACCCCATGTGTTTCAGCCTTTATCCTAAAGAAAACCTTGGAAACTGGGTTGCCAGATTCTGATTCCATCTCAACCAGTTCATCCAGCTGTTTAGGGATCCTGATCCTGTTTACCTGCAAAATAATTAGTGGGAAAATATGGGAAATTTTAATATTTACAGTATAGCACAATCAGTGTGATTTCCTGACACAACTGTGATTATGCAGCATCATGATTTTTCACTAATTTGCGTGTGATTATTTTCAGTGAAAGCACAACCAGAAGTGATAACTTATGAAAGAATGAATATAAACAGTGTGTGCTACAGTACATGATCAATTCAAGAAACATGTGTTGACTAAGAGGCTTTCCCAAAGTGCAGCTCATGCAGCACATAAGCCTGAATGACACAAAACAGCTTTCAGAACCTTCATAATTCAGATGTGATCCTGCACAGTGAAAGCATTAAAACCTGTCCCAGCGGTGGCAGGAAATAAGCCTCTTTGCTTCCTTAAAGCGTCAGGAAACCCAGCCAAAGACAGAAACAAACACTCACAGTGAAGACTTTCTCCGGTTGCCCACGCGCTCTCATGTTGGTGTCGTGTATCTGTTTGAGGATCATCCAGCCTTCATCATGCTTTCCCACCTGACAGGAGTAAAAGTGAGGTGAGAGAGAGGGATAAATTCATGGAATCAGCACCGGCCTCACTTACTCAGAGACATTAAAAGTCTCACAGCCACGCTTGTGTATTCTGCACATGAATATGTGCCTTTGATTTCTCCACGATGGACCAAAAATGATGAGAGTCACGACAACAGTGAGTCACTTTACTTCAAAGGGTAATTATCCTACAGCAGAAAACCCTACTGTCACAGATCTCTAAGCCTCCATTTCACAGTTACATATAGAGAGGCCTGTTCTGGGATGAATCCCATAATGTTGGTCAGGCGTGGTTATAAAATAACCAAATGCTCTCAATTTGCCTTGTGTTTCTGTCTGGGGATGCTCAGTGCAAAATTAATAATCACGGACAGTCCGTGGCAATGACACAGCACCATGACGCAGCATTTCCCAAAGACACAACTGTATCTTCAAAACTGTTTACCTCAAGGTAGAATCTGGGGCTTTCAGGCATGAAGGTAAGAGCCACCACAGCACACACACAGGGCAGGGCACAGACGACCACAAACACCCGCCAACTGTGAAACTGGTACGCCGAGCCCATACTGAAGCTCCAACCTGTAAACAATGGTGCACGACAGCAGAGACAATCACATCAGATGAAGATGGATGATAGACAGAACAAGAAATGAAGGCTTTTAAATGTACACTGAGGTTAAAATTGTTCACATGAGATTAAAAGAATCCAGAAACAAAATTAAGGTGATCACTATATCAACCTAGAGAGTAGACAAAACTTGAAGACTTGAATCAGAATTATGGTCTTCTTCTTTTTCCTTTTTTTTTGTTCACATGGGGGGGAGTGGAACAAGAAATAGATACAACTATCACTGGATAGTGTGACTATGGTGGACACAACAGTTGAGAATTTACACAACCAGCAGATATTAAAAAAACTGCTTTCATTTCACAATCATATTTCCGGTCACCTGGTGACCTTTGAGTCCAGTGAAGAATCCTTTTAGAGTCATTTTTGTCTCCACCAGCTGCTGAGGGTGGTCCCTGCATCTTAACCTGGTAAATGTTCCCACAAAGGTAACACAATGCTGCCGAGGAGTGGGAGTGAACCAAAACAGTGAAGCTTCCAGCCATAAAACCAAAACGATAAGATGTAACATGCTATAAAGCTGAGTAGGAGCTGCAGAGTCTGGTGGTAATAATAATAATAATTCTCTGTGGGTTTGTCACTACAAGTGACTCATCTCACATACAAGTGGTTATGTGGTCCATTGTTATTTTTTATAGCTGCTACACCAGAGAGACTCCCATAAAGTTCTCTGATGGTAGCCACTATTTGAATTACAGTTTTTCTCAGTCGCTTTGGTGCTTTTCTCACATCACTCTTAACATTTGCACAACAATTAGTGCATTTCTCAGAACAATTATTGCAAACTGCAAAACCTAGTGGATGACCTGCAAAAGCGCGTCACTTGCTCAAAATGGATTGTCCATCCCTCAAAAGCAAGTACTCATGTCAATGAAACTGTCAGTGTCGTCAAAGTGAGAAGTCCTGACACCATCGTTTATGAACAAGATAGTCAAATGGCTTTGTCATGTTTTCATTAGGACACTTTATTCTCTAAGTGTTTTCCAATGCAAAAAGTGATGATACTACCTGAAAATGCTCAAGACAGCACTATGCACTACTGGTACAGCCATGTGAAAACTACAGTAAAGTTACACATTACTGTATTTAGTGGAGATACTGAATATGTACGTTTCACATTTCTACTGCATATGCTCTTTGCAATTCTGATTTGTTCACAGCATTGTGCAAAGGAAAAATACACTACAGTCATCTACAACAAACATAAGAAACATACTCTTTGGGTACAACTTTACGTAAACTATGTTGGCGTACATATAGTCTAGTAACTGAACCTACAGAGTACTGTGAATCATTCCTGCACATCCAGACGTTCCAGTCACATTTTCATCTACATCACTCTGTCAATTGTAGCGATTGAAACAGATTCAATATTCCCAAAGATACAGTAATGTCATCCTTACATTGTATCTCTTTCAACCTTATGCCATTGTTTGCAATGGGCTCAGTCTCTTCCACCTCTGTGAGGTTGTCTTGTAATCCTATGTGATGCAGAGTAAAATTACAGTAATGTATAGTACATGCCTACTGCATCAACCATTATTACTGTAGTGTACAATACTGTCAAAGTGCTTCCTACTTATAAAATGCTGTAGTGCAGTACCGTGTAAGTCTAAATGTAAATGTAAAAAAGTTCTTGTCCCACTGTATCTTACAGTAATGCCTGACACAATGACAGCAGTGCAGATTGTTTAGTGCTGAATACATACCTGCTGTTCCTTACTGTAAATGTTTGAATAATTGAATTCACAGTGCTTCTCCCAACATTTAAAATTAGTTTGACAGATTATGAAAACTAGTTCAACAATTTTGTATGTAATGACTCAAGCAATGAAATGAGGACTATTAGTTTTATAGGGAAAGACTATTCAGCGTTCAAAAGTATAGTTCATTTTGACTGACATGACATAAACAAATGATAATGTTGTAAAACAGCAGAGAATTGTATGAGAGCAACTGATACATGTCCAAAAGCATTTGCAATTTGTTCAGAGGAAGGAGAAACTGCTACTATGATGTGGACAAATGACTACATGTTGTGGAGGTTGAACTAATAGTTATGAGAACTTTCATTCTGATCTGAGAATAGCACCAAAGCGACTGAGAAAAACTGTAAACCAGTACAATCACTACAGCAGCTGTCATATATTCTGTGGGTATTTCCATGTCAAACAAGATGTTTCACTTTACATCAAATGACATCATTTGATTATGTCAAAGCAAACACACAAAAGATAACCAGTGCGAACATGCACAGCAACTGTGGACATTATAGACATCATAGTATAAATGTCAGCCATGTTAATTTAATTTATAGTGGTTTCTTCTTGTTTTTCTTTTTTGTAGCTTATCTGAGTTCAGCACATTGCCATGAGTTGGAGTTGGAGTTAGAGATGAGAAAAGATGCTTTGGTGTCTTCAGAGACTCTAGTAAATGTCTCATGTTAGTATAAAAGCTCGAAAATCAAAGTGGTATGATTTTTTACATGCACAAATGCTGCTAATTGACATTTAACATATGATGGCACTTCCTTTTTTACCTCCAAGAGCCCGTATAATTCACTGATGAATTATGCACTCAGCAAGTGGCTGTTTAGCCAATCTTCAACTCACAGGGGAGTGATAAAAGTAAATATGATTACTTAATAAGTCTTGAAGCAACACTTTGAAGAAGCAGAGCTTAAATAATAATAGACTAGTGTAGAATGTGGTGTTGCACGTCCTTATCAGAGGAGGGACTGTGCCATTTGATCTCAGAGACTGATTCTAAATGTTATGCGTGAATATTATACTGCGAGTACAAAGCGGCTGCAAATAAAAGATGGCATTTAAAAACAAGTGCTCCACGGCCCGAGCAGAGTGAAGTGTGAGCTACGAGATGAATGGCTCTGCAGGGGAAGCGGAGAGAAGTGCACAGGGACGGGTTAATTGAATGTGTAGGGAATGAATTGAGTGTTTTCTGCTAAGTTAAATCTTGTTGCACCTGATCTCAGCCCACAGGCACTCACCCAGACTCATTAATCATTGTAACATGCACACACACACACAAACACACACACACACACACACACACACACACACACACACACACACACACACACACACAGAGATGTAGACTCATTCAAAAGGGGAACGTACACACATGCCCACACATTCACACATCAAAAACAAGGGGGGAAAAAAGCAAGGAAATTAATAACGGTAAACCACATGCAGATAACACTGACATTACTAGCATAATGCCATAATGCCATAATGCCATATTACCACCCACACAAGCACACAAGAAAATACACAAACATAGAGTGGAAGCTATACATTATATATTTGCCTTTTCCCTTTGAAAAATGGCATGTTTTTTTTAAGCACTTTCTAAACTATTTGAGTGGAGAAATGAGAACAGATATAAGCCTGTGAATATTCTCATTTGTCCAGGTCATAGTTATCTCAAGGAAATTTTAAATTGAATGCAACTAGACTTGGTTATTTGTAACCAAGTCCAGTTGCATTCAATTTAAAATTTCCTTGAGATATCTTTTGGAAGTTGACATCCTACAATAAAAGGTTTCAAACTGGTGACAACTTGTACAAACACACAATTACATAATAATTTGTGGTTATTTCATTCTCTGTAACAAAAATGTGTCACTACACAGCACAAGTAGACTGGATACTGGTATGTTCAGCAGCAAATCTTAAAAGGTGATTAAATTATTGTTAAAGTAATGCTGCTCTCCCAAATATGGGACTTTTTGATGCTATATTTTTATGTACAATAGCTGATTGTTCTGCAGTGTGCAAAAGTCACAGAGAGGCATGTTTGTGATGTATTTTAAGTGGCACTATACAAATACAGTAATGCGAGGACCGGCCCGGATGAAATTACAAATATACAAGGTGCTCTACATGCAGCTCTGCATTTGTACTCTCACTGACTGATTTTTTTAGAAATTTTGGGAGGAAGCACAGAGAGGGGTTTGCCGTGTCAGTCGTGACCTCCCACGTCTCTCGACAGATCGTGCCTCATGGAGATGCTGCTCCAAAGGGAATAGCACCATTATTCATCAACAGGCGTAGGAGAGGAGTCAGAGAGTGGGGAGGGAGGGGGTTAACACTAATGGTTATGCCAGATAAACGCTGCTTGGTATTAATCTCACAGCATATTAAAATCCAGCTTTGATAGCAATGCATATCAAGAGCTAAAAACAACTATTTTCAAAGGAGGGTGGGCGTCTGTCAGAAGTGATATAATACATGCACCCCAATAGAGACCAGGGAGATGAGAATGTGTCGGTAGAGAGCAGAAAAGAAATAAAAGAGATAAATGAAATACAAAATCAAATAATCTAAAAGACCAAAAAATCTGTACTTTATCTCTAAACAAGCACATTGTTTGATGTACAGAATATATTACAATGTGCAAGATAAATAGACCACATTTACAGTAATGTTTTCATTGGCCACTTTAAAGTTCTGCTTTTGTGCTAAGTAACAACATAGACAATATACATTAGAAGAAGAAGAAGTTTCATTCTCATAGTGTCCTTTGTTAGGCAGCAGGAGTAATGACTTTTCGCAGACGACGTCCCGCCTATGTGTATTCCTGCTTTCTCTGAGTCCCTTTATTTATCTCCCTGTCATTCTCTCTCTCTTTCTGCTTGTATGTGTGTGCGTGCGTGCGTGTGTGTGTGTGCGTCTGGAGTGACTCAGAGTGAGGGAGAGAAATGAAGAGCGAACAAGACAGAAAGAGACAGAGTAACAGAGAGAGGGAGAAAGGGAAGGAGTTGTTCAGTAGTGATTGCCTTTTCTTCAGATATGTAGCGTGGCTTCCTGCCCCACAGGGTTAGTGTTTCGCCCATGTCACAGGAAATCTCATTACAAGGATTATGTACATAATTGACTAAGTCTATGGATGACTGAGTCAGCAGTAATACAGTACTCCCAGGCCTTGATACTAGATAGATAGATAGATAGATAGATAGATAGATAGATAGATAGATAGATAGATAGATAGATAGATAGATAGATAGATAGATAGATAGATAGATAGATAGATAGATAGATAGATAGATAGATAGATAGATGGTTGGTGGTGTGTGGGTGGGGGGGTTAAACTTTAAAACATCTAATGATGTTGCTCTACCAGTGGGCTTTGCTTAGCAGTAAAGTAAACCCCTTAAACTCTCCCATCAGGATCTGTGCCAGGAAGACCTCCAGCTGTGAGTCTGGCAGGGGAGCTTTGGGAAGACATTAGAAGTCAGTAAGTAGAGAAGATAAATAGGATGCATGATAGTGTATCAAATACACAAACCAAGGCTTGTGTCATAACCTGTCACTGATGTTTTCGTTCAAAGACAAAGGTATCTGTGCAGGGGGCATATTCATCGTAGTGCCGTTGGTTTAATCCACTGCCGCACTTTAGGGGAAAACATAAAAACCAGAGGTGAGGGTTGGAGTATATATGCAAGACACGTAGTTCCCTTTCAGGGAAAGAGAGGCAGAGTGGTAGTGAGTGTCTGAGAGAATAAGAGCAAAGTGAGGCCACTACCGTCCCTTCAGTACGATATCAGCAGATCTGACAGCAGCGTTTCTTCATGAAGACTCATTCTGGTTTCAGACGGTTTTGCGAGTCCTTCCCCTCTGTGCTTTCACACATCCATGTGAGCAGATCGTAAGAACTGTGTGCATTTGCGCATGTGTGAATGCATCTCCTTGAGTCACGTGTAAGCCATTTATCGTAAACTCCTTGATTTTCTGTGTGTGTGTGTGTGTGTGTGTGTGTGTTAACTTGAATGACCTCTTACAGTGTCAGATGTTATTGCCTTCAATTTCCCTTGAAGAAGACCTGTATGTGGCTGCAGCCTAGTAAAACATCATCCATGGCACTTACAGCAAGAAACACACACACACACACACACACACACACACACACACACACACACACACACACACACACACACACACACACACACACACACACACTGTCACTTTCTCAATGACGTCACAGGTTGGCTAAAGCATGGTCTGGCCATAAATCACCTCTAGCTGTAGCTTTGTCCCATTAGAGCAAGGAGAAAAACCTAATTATGCTTGATCAAGAACACTCTGCAGAGACAGAGAATGGAGAGAGAGGAGAGGTAATAAAAGGAAGGACAGAGTTAGGAAGAGAGATGGGGAGAGTACAAAACAGGAGGAGAGAGGAGGCTGTAAAAGAAGAGGAAAGCAGGTTGGGGAAAAAAGAGGGAGTAGGAAAAAAGGAGAGGAAGAATCTCATCTCATTCCCTATTTTTTGTTTCCTTTCTTGATGAGTCCAGCTGATCTCTAATGTAGTGTTGTCATAAATCACCCTAACCCTCTCAGCATGTGTCTGCACCGTGAGATCCATGCATACGTTAATCTCTTAACCTCTGCCTCTTCCAGCCCACAGCCACTCAGAGCTATTAAGTGATTGATTCTTGTGGCAGGGAAAACTGGCACTTAAACCTACAGCCATTGGGGAAACCTTATACTTTCGTAGCCTGCAGTCAGGAGCTTAGGACGAAGTCACATTGGCAAACATCTCACATTGTTACATCCACCACTCCTGACCTGAGCTTTCATGAGACATAACTTTTTTTTGGATTAGTTATTTTACTAAAATGCACATCTCAAACTTAGTGCCATTTCCAGGTGGTGTACAGTATGTCACATCATTTTCTAACCGGCAAACTTACCATAGTGTGGTATAATGGCCCAGGCCATAGCCGATGCATAGATTTCTCCAATCATCCAGAACATACACAGCCAGCTGAGGTGCTCTCCTCTCTTCTCCCTGGACAGCACCTCTGCAAAGAAGGAGAAAACGATGGGCACGGCACCTCCTATCCTGCAAGAACCACAGAGAATGGGAAAGTGAGTGGGAGTTATGGAGAGACGAAAGCAGGGCAGAAACTGAACCTGCTTAATCTTTATGGTTTACATTCTCACATACAGCAGCTGCATTTATGATTTGACTTTTACTGTGCTTTGTCCTTTGTTTTGTTTTACAATGTGTTTTTTGGACTGTTTTCCATTTTAAAAAATGTGAATGATTCTAAGGTCATTACAGAGACTACAAAGGAGACAAAGTGAGTAAAAAAAAAAAAAGCACAGATAAGCAGTTTTTTCGGAAATGCGTTACAAAAAACAAACATTTTAGTGCCAGTTCCTCGTGTTTCAGTGGCACAGGTCGCACTAGCAGTTTGGAAAGCTTTTTCAATTACTCTGAAGGTCTCTGGGGAGAATGATGGAGCCGCAATTACTAAATTAGCTCTTAAAGAAACAGTTACACTGCCAAAGAAGAGGACACAATAAATCACAGTGTACACCATGTTCCTTTGTCACAAGAGGATGACACACCATCTGGTAGAGTTGTTCGTTTTCACACACTCCAGTTATTTTTAAGAGACTTTAAGATTTCAAGATGTTTCCCTTATGCAGTGAAGATATCACTGGCTATGACACCGTATGTGGATAGCTCTTACTGCTCTCTAATCTAAAAGCAGGGGACAATTACATTCATTTAGCTGGAAAGGAAACTTGACAGATGGATGTAGTAAATCTTCTATGATGAAAAAGCCAGAATCTAGAAACTTTTTGAGGAGCAGTGAGAGAGAAAAACAAGCTTCAAGTTATCATTAAAGGAAATTGCTTTCAGCTTCTTTTTTATCTACTCTGACAATTATTTAGTGGAAGCCAAAGAAGGGAGTATTAATTAGGAGGGATAAAGACATGCCTACAGAAAAACACCCCTCAAATAGATTTTGCCCCATAGAGATGAATTCTTTACCGTCACTGATATAGGCCTGGTGGTGTACACTTAGATTTTGAACATAAACATTCAGATATAGTTGCCATCCTTTTTGACTTTTTGATTTTGAGGTAGACCATTTGATTGGGCTTTCACAGATCATTTATACCGACAGCTCCCCGTCCTCAGTGGCCCCAGACTGACCCCCACTGTATCAGACTCACCCGAAGCCTGCGACGAGACGGCAAAGGAGGAATAAGCCGTATCCCTGGACAAAAGATGACAGGAAGGCGAAGAAGCCATTCGTGGACATGCAAATGAGGAGGCACTGTCTGCGGCCCACTTTGTCAGACATCCCTCCCCAGAAGAGTGCCCCCACCATCATCCCCAAGTAAACAACACTGCCTGGAAGGAAAAGAGACAGAGGGGCCTGATTTTATTTTCTTTCTTTCTTTTTTTTGCCTTAATATAAAGTGCATCACATCCTATCTCTACATTCCTGCATTTATTACTTAGTACTTATATGTAATGTTATTTGTAATACTTATCACACCCCCACACACACATCAACTTTAGGAACAGCATTACCATTAACATCATCATTGTCATTATTACTATCATTCAGGCAGCACAATATTGCAGTGGTTAGCATTGTCTCAGCAAGAAGGTTTTGGGTTAGATTTGCTTTAGATTTGGACTGGACCCTCTCTAAGTGGAGTTTGCTCATTCTCCCTGTGCCTGTGTGGGTTTTCTCTGGGTCCTCTTGCTTCCTCCCACAGTCCTCCAAAGTCACAACATTAGGTTGATTGTTGACTGTATGTAGATGTAAAAGTGAATGTGTGAGCTTGTTTGTCTCTATACATCGATCCTGTGACAGACTAGGCAGCCTGTTCCAGGGTGTAGCCTCAGATATGTGACATAACCAGCAGATGGATAGACTTTATCGATTGTTAGTGTTTTAAACCTGCAATAGTATTTCTGAGTCACTATAGGTGCTTTTTTTAAAGTATATTTTTTGGTCTTTTTGCCTTTATTGGATAGCACATGAGATAGTGTGAGATAGACAGGAGGGGGAATGACATGCAGGAAATGTCTGCCCGACACGGGATTCGAACCGGGGATGCCTGCGTTGAGGACTATAGCCTCTACATGGGGCGGCCGCTTTAACCACTGCGCCACGCACCGCCCCAGGTGCTTGAAATAGTTGATAAGGCAAACTTGTATCTCTGCTTTTGGTCTCCACCAACCTCTGAATGAAATACCTGCATGGCCTGTTAGCTCCGTTGTGTTTGACAGCTATTTGCTAACCATGATTCCAATGAGATGTGGGAAGCTGTGAAGTCTGGCCAAAATTCAATGTGATAACAAGACATACAGCATGGTCCGGGGTTAATGTAAGAATATTGATTAGATCTGCTTTAGGATGTTAATGTAATGAGTGAAAGTTACCTGCTGCCAACCACTCAAACAATGTATCTCAGCCAAAGAATAATTATGCTTTGTTCAAAAGCAAATATGATGAATATACTGTACATCCCTAACGCTAACCCAAATATGACACTTGATCTTCAAAGGGTTGCTTTTTTTTTTCTCTTATATCAGCATTTACTATAGAATATAACTTGCTTAAGTGAATGTCTGAGTCCAAGTAGTCAAAGTCATCCAACACACTCTCAGCCAAGAAGCTTTTTTAGAAATGGTGTCCTCCAAATGTGCCTCTGCTGAAAAATGGCCAAGTGTCAAATTAAAAATATGGAGCCATCAAGCTTGTGCCTCTATTATTGCTGAACGTTCATCAGTGAATTGGAAGCTACGATATGGATGTGCTACATTTATAGATGCTTGTGCTGTTCTAAAAAGTAAAAATAGATTAAATTGCTAGTAGATGCAAATGCTGTTATCACTGAAAATATTTTATAGTTACACAGACACACACACACTTATATACCCAAAGTTATATATTGGAGTTAATCTCTCTAAACTAAAGCCACATTATTCCTACTAATCTGACTGGATCCCAAAAATTGACTGATAAAAATGAACCATGAGACCTAGAAAATCCTCAAGCCCAGTGATACACTCACTCCATCATTGACACTGACTGAATACACTGACTGAAAACAGGTCCTGATCAATGAGGAGACAAATGTGAACAGTTATACAGGGCGACTTCACCAAAGGGCCCTCTGCGCTGCTCAGATCTCTCTCATCACAAATGAAATCAATGCACCAACAAAACAGCATTGATTTCTCCCTCTGATCATCATGAATCTGCTCAGGAGAAGGAGCCTATTGTCACTGCTTTGGTCCACATCTGGCTTTGTGTGGTTAGCAGCCTGCATGTACAGACAACCTGCTGTGGTACAACTGGCAACTCAATATTTTGAATCTTCTTTGAGATTTCTGCTCCAAGCTAAAATACTGAATAGTTTACTTACTGATATTACAATGATGTTTTGTCTTTGTCTGTATCCAGATATATGCACGTGAACCTGAGAGGATATTTGCAGTCCACACAAAAAGAAGTGGATGTGAACGTGGCAGTCATGTAGGCTTTAGGCTGATGTGACTAAGCAGTGGGGACACTCTGATCATCCCATTACAATAATCTTAATAGCAAGATGCGTTTCCTTCCTGTAATGTCTGCAGTCAGGTCTCTTCCCCTCTGCTGTGAGCAGTTATCTGTTTGACTCTCTCGCTTCAGAGGTTAGAACCAAGCTATCTGTCACATTTGGCAGCCATCTAGATACTCGCCCGAAGGAACCATAAATTCAATTCTAAATTAAAGGAAGTCTTCAGTCTATATACGCACAGTTCACATTTGCTTCATTAAGGAGAGGCTAGAAACATGGTGCACGGGCAAACCCCCACTGGCCTCGCATTTTAATGTCATTCATCCAAACATCCAGAGGCCCTTTCGTTTTGTTTCTGCACTCAACTTTTCATACAAACACTAAACAGTTTTTTCTTTTTTTTCTCTTTTCTTTTCTTTCCTTGTCGTTTTTTTCTATTTTGGTTTTAGGTTTTTAGAAACACTGGCAAAAACAGAGCCTGCAATTCTTCCTATATTCATCCCCTTTAAAAAAAAAAAGCAATAAAACTTTGA
Source organism: Trachurus japonicus (assembly GCF_045865225.1). Taxonomy (NCBI): domain Eukaryota; kingdom Metazoa; phylum Chordata; class Actinopteri; order Carangiformes; family Carangidae; genus Trachurus; species Trachurus japonicus. The sequence continues at coordinate 26,053,704 of NC_140915.1, read as the reverse complement.
CTAATGAGAACATCCCTCACAGGACAGTCAATTACGTAATGAATTTATTGATGCTCTGTCCAACTTGCTGCACGGCATCTCGGAGAGCATGATGTCAGCAGTGCCTGCACCAGGAAACAGGAAAGTAGTGTGCATCCGAAAATAGCACAGACATCCCTTAACATTATGAGGTCTGTCTCACCACCAGAAGACCAAAGAGTGGTTTGCGTAGCATTAACCTGTCATGTTAGAGAATTACTGCACATATTCCAACATCACCTTGTCTTCTTTGCCTCATTTCTAATTTGTTTATGAGTCACGCTCCACATTCAGTGCAGCATCAGTGTGAAACAGTTGCATATTATATGGCATTTGGACTCCAACCAAGCACTTACCATAATAATTTACTCCGAAGCAACAAATGGCTCCTCACATGCATCTGCTCGTTAGATTACTGACATGTTTTTCTCAAGATACAAAGCTCTTTAAAAACCAATGATGAGTATTTTCAAATGAAAGAGCTTACTCACATGTAGGTAGAACTACAGTGACAGTAACATGTGGGTGGGTGGGGTGTCTCAGTTAAACGTTTTTAAAATAGGATTTTCTGTCTTTTTAAAGGTAACAGACCATCCACATCCACTGGTGATGGAATATAACATCCCATGGTTTTGACTAAAACTGCTCTCGTCTTCAATGTTAGATTTTCATCACTGAATTGAAAGGTCTTCCCATGGATCCTGCTCACACTATGCAGTGTTTTAAAGGTTGATACTGTATATAATCCTCAAATTTTTTACTGGGGTTGGGGTTATGTAATCATGTTTTTATTCTTCTCAAAATGCAATATAGATCAATTATATAAATAATGGGAATTAGCATGATCCCCTAAAGCTGGTTCTGTTTTGCAGTTCACTTCACCATACCAGTAAAACACATATCACTCATGAAATTTTGCAACATTTCATTAAACTGATGCTGTGGCTTCAGTCAATCTGTCAATTCTGAACACATTGGAAATGACCAGGCTGGACAGCAAGAGCCTCAGCGAGAGTATTTTAATTAATGAAACCCTTTTCTTTCACCCACTACTGCCCTGTCATTGATTCAGTCGAGCTATCCTTTCTCAGGCCTGCAAACTAAGAGGAGGGGTGCAATCAATACACTTCACACTTATTTCAAGACTGGAATTTGCAACTCAACCTTCAGGAAGAGTAAAATGTAAAAGGCTTGGTTTCATTCAGAGGAGTGACGTAGCAGATGCTGGCTGATGCACGCACGTGTCTCACCGTAAGAGTGTGAACTCTTAGACTTGATGACCCATATAGACTCTGAGCACCATCAGAAAATGACAGTGTGTCAGGAGACCTCTCAGGCAGAAGCAAAAGGTTTTGCCCCATGACACTGTTGAGATGTCAAAACACATCTCCAGGAATGGTAAATATTCAGCAAAATCACAGGCACTACTCTAAAGACAAGAAGAATTTCAAGGAGTTGATCTTTTAGGCAAAGATATTGAGAGTAACATAACACACACACATACAGTACACACACACAAGAGTAAATCAAATTCATAGATTGAAATATTTCAAATACATTTAATCTTTTCTGGTGAGGCTGAACTGGCCACTGAGGAACTGAGGATGAAGGGGGGGAAGATAAAAAATGAAAATTTATGCAGGAGAAAGCACAAATGCAAGCAGATGAAATATGTGAGCAGCAGAAGAAAGAGCAAAGGCAATGAGGGGGGGGTTTCGGGTTGACAACAGACAGAGAAAGGTAATGAGGGAAGAGAGTTGGGTTAATTGCTGGATGGGGTGAGAGAAAGAGAGTGAAGAGGGGAGGAAAGGGAAGGCCCGGGTGCAGTGTTTTCTGTCCTGTCACATCCTGAGGAGCCCCCTGAGAGCCGTGGGAGCGCTGAGCTGCATCACGACCTCTTCTCTGATTTCATGCTTTGATGCTCTTCGCTCTTAGCGGTGCAAACTGTTTGAGCGTCGCGCACAAAGAAAAAAGAAAAACGGTTCGTGTTTTATTCATTGATACTATCATACAAGAACATGTCTGGTGCACTCTACGTCTATACCGTGCTACCTGTCTGTGTTTGAAAAATCTTCTCGTTCGTCTCATTGCAACTTATCTCGTCCCCTCTCTCCTTTTTTCCCTCACCTCTCCTCGCCCCTTTCTTTACTCCATCTCTCCGTCTCTCAGCTTGCATCCTCTCCTATTGCTTTCCAATTTCTTGGCTCACTTCTCATTTTCCCTTTCTCCCCTCTTCACACCTCGTCCTCCCTGCTTTCCCCTCTCATTTATTTGCCTTAGTCTTCTTTGCTCCACTGTCATCAGCTCCTTTTACACTGAGCAGCGTGTAATCACATTTGTACTACATCGTGTCAGTTTGATCGGATTCATGCCTCCGTCCTCTGCCACCTCCACAGAAAAAGAGATGGAAGCTTTTTGTCATATTTAAGTCATTTCAGTGGGGGCAGGATTTCAATGAAATCTATATGAAAGTAACCTATTGTAGGGCTGAGAGTGCAGGGTTTAAAATGACTCACTCAGCACCAGTAATGATCCAACCTTCATTACATTAAAGAGTGTGGATAAATCGCATGAAATACAGCCATGCCATGAAGCTCTGATAAGTGTGAGCTGTTAGACATGGTTTACTTGTGGCTGATATTGCTGGTGGCAGCAGGTTTGGTCCATATGCGTGCTCAAATGCACACACACACACACACTCAGCCCCGTCACACACTCCCCCATCTTCCTCTTCCCACACAATGTGGAGCTGCACTACTCAAGTAGTGTAATCTCTGCAGTGACGCTGCGATCTTACTGCAGTTTAGCCACGCTCAACTGCCCCTGGACCACGCAGCTCCACATCACCATAGCCTGCCAGCTGGCTCATACAGACAGGGAGAAAGAAAGAAAGAAGGAAGAACGATAGGAAACAAAAAAATAGACAAAAGAGAGAAGTAACGTGGAGATGGAGCTTTGACAGGAGACGGCGGGTGAAGCTGGGACACAAAGAAAGCAAAACCAAAGAAAGAAAAGAGGTACGAGCAATCAGAAGACAGGGAAGTGAGGATGGAAAAAAGAAGAGGAAGATGGAGAAAGTAGAGCGGAAGCGAGAAGGGAAGGGGACGTATTGATGGTGGGGAAGGAGAGGTGGCTGTAAATGAAAACGAGGAGAGACAAGTTGAGAGAGTCAGAGGGAGAAATGAGGGGAGTTTCAGCAGGGAAAAGACAGCCTAAGAGAACAAATAAGTAATGATAGGGTGATGTGTTCCCATTGTCTGAGATGATAGCTAAGCCTCTCCCTCACATTGTTGGTGTGCTGAATACCACCAATCTTCCACCTCTCTGATCCCATCCACCCACACCTCTCTCCCCATTACTCCTCTCTAACTTGGCAATCTTTCTGCTTCAAAGTTGGTCCTCCTCCTCTTTTTTTCCCCTGTTCATCACACGTATTGCGTTTGCACAGCATTCATCTTCCCTCCTGCTTCTTTCCTTCCCACTTCTTCTACTCTTTTGTAAAGTGTTTACAGCAAGCCACCGCCTCCTACACCTACCCCCAGCTCTCCGTCCGTCATTCTCATGTAGCGTTAAGGATTCCTGCAAGATCTAGATACTTGTGGGACCAAATTGAATTCAGTAATCTAATCAGCATTTTAGTCACCCATCCCATCCCATCCCATTCCACTCAGTCCATGCAGCTTGTGTCTGTCTCTGCCTGTAATATGGTTAATGGAGCTGCACAATGCAACTGGGAGTCCAGCTTAGGTAAAACTAACCAAATATCCAAAGCTCATTGTTAGACACCGTAATTAAAATGTTTTCAGACTCTAAAGGGTTAGGAAAATATCTTTAAGAAAGTAAGGAATTATTTCTTGAGTACTTTTTCTGGGGGAAAAAATATTTGTTTCGAAACTATTTGTTTTGTAGGGGGTTTCAGGATATTCACCTCAAGAATATCCTGTTCCACAGTGGCTGTATCAGCAGACACATGCCTCCTCTTAAACATCTGGTCACTCACAGAAAACTGGTCTGGCAAGAATTCGTAGTGCAATATAGTAACCTAATCAATACTGTAAATCCAAGTGCCTTATTTTGGAAGTGTTACTGAGCTTCCCATTAAACAGTGATATGCAGTAAGACCACCAACTTTTTAGTGAGAGCCCACACCTTTTTCTCACAAAAAATGAGTCTGACTATTACAAATAATCAAAATACCATCTGTGGAAACTATGAAACTATATTGTTTCAGCTTAAATTGGACTTTGAAAGCAGATATCAGTGGAATGTTTTTGTTAATATAAGTCCTAAATAGTCCTATTTTCCGTCAGCAATCACTTACATGAAGTATTTCAGCCTAAACACGAGTCTCTCCGTCACTCTGCTCTGCTGTAACCCGAGGAGAAAATTTTCCTTGTGGGATACAAGTGTTATCCAATGAGGGGAGAGAACGGCATGAAGGGCTGTGTGTGCAGCCAAGGGATGCGCGTGAATGTGGTGACGTAGCACGAGGACCAATTGATGCCTGACAAGGGCGGGGGCTGCTAACTCATGGTGCGTTCAAGGAAACTCGTACTTTGTGTTTTTCCTTCCTGTTAAGTCATACCAGTTCGATCTGGTACGAGTTCACGGGTCGGAAGTTACGAGTGGCCGTTATAGGGAACTTTCACAGACAACAGGACGGTAAAAACACGAGCTACGGGTTACCTGGAACGCTACCAAGTCGTAGTTGTGACTTGAAGCTGTAACTTACGGTTTCAAAAGCCTGCCTTGAACACAGCATTAGCCGAAACGGCCGTGCCGCTGTTATCTGCTTTAATACTTGATGATGTCTCCGAGGTCCAAGTCTTTGTTATGCACCTGCTCATACAAATGGACAAATGGAAACATGTAGCCTATACATTGGCCAAGAAATAACCCTTTTCTTATCTGAGGAAATTAAGTTTATCTGCTCATGGATCCCTTATAAAAAGCCTACGTATTTCTTGTAACCCCAACCCCCAACTCTATTTACATTTAGATTTAATCACTCACTAAAGCATCAGTGCATTAGGAGATATTGGCCTGAGTATTAAGTAGTACATCTGTGGAATAACTACAAGGAAGATCGATCGATGCAGTAGATGATTTTTCAGAAATAGCCAGGTTGCAGCAGAAAGTTGACTGTAACCTGTGGCAACAACCAACCAGTGGGAGCCATGGGCGCTGCAGTGACATGGACGTGACCTCTCACCGACTTTCCACGTACGGATTCTGCCAAGTGCAGTAAATTGAACATAAAACCAAGCTGCAGGTAACGCTGCTCAAACTGTTTCTGCATCTCAAGGTGGGTGGTCTGTGGTCTGTGACTCCTGAAGGCTATTCTTTATCGCCACCACCAGACCACTATGAAGAGGACATCTTATTGTAAGGCTGTCATCGCAAAATGTGAACCTGCACGGTTAAATAAAGGTTATATAAAAACGTGAAAATCACGTGAAAATCGAGACCACCCTAATCAAAGGTATTCACAGGTTTAACTGGCTGTGGTTTTATTTCTGCACTTCAAGGCAGTAAAATATTACCATGGCACCTGTAAAACATCCACTCACCTCATTTCGTTGGCTGTAGTTAAGTGTAATTACTCTAGAAAACTCCGAATGGATAGCAGCAAGGTCATAGTAATCATGTAGGCTATGCTCAGACATGCACACACACACACACACACACACACACACACACACGCACACACAAAAACACCAATCAAGTTCACCTCAACAGGGAGGAGCCTTGGGGCAATCAGTAGGAAAGGAAAGGAGAATGGGGGAGGATGGGAGAAGAAAAGAGCGGCACATAGAATGGAGGGTGAGAGGGAGGGATGCTGGGTGAGGGAGTCACGAACAAGGAGAAGCAGAGCGTAGCGCATGAATGCCTGCGGGACTTTGCTTGGTTAGAGAGGAGACGGGTTTACATGGATACTTGGAAGTAGACAGAAAAACGAAGTTGCTTGGTAGACAACATCTTGTGGGGATTCAATAGTGACTGCCCACAACTATTAACTGTTTCATCGTGTCCAAATGATATTTACGCTTCCAATCTCAGCATCCGATGAATTTAGTATCACATACTGTAGATGCAATAAAGCAATGATTTTTGAATTTCTTTCAAATGTAACATAGTTAAATAGACAATCGTACGTATACTACATACTGTATTGTAACTCGAATTAAAATTATGGTGTAGAGAGATTTTACATCTGGCAGGTTGTGTTGTGTTTATTATTTCACACGTTCACCAACTCTAATCCAAATTCTTTAAACTTTGTCAAAACTTTCAGGCTCAAAGAGGCCTTGCCGTATCCATTTTGCATCAGATGATGCAGTACAGTTGATGTATTGTCATGTCTCTCTGTGGCAGTTAGTATCTACGGGCTCTGTGCCTGATTTAATGTCCTCGCCACTCTGGCACAGACACAGTGAGTCAGCCCCCTGTACACAGCTCTGTGGTGATGGATTATACACCTGCAGCCACGGGCCCTGCTGGGACTCCTGCTCAACACGCAGAGCACACAGGGAATACTAGCTACACTCTTAATCCTGATTCGGAGACCAGTGGACCGAAACCCCTCATCCATGTGAAACACAACTATAGGATAAAGTGACACGTACAACGCAAAGACACAGAACTATTCTTTTGTCTTTTCTGTCAAGCAATACCCCACAGGAGGTAGTGTGGCCTTTTACTCTAGGAAAGTGACAAAATTAGTATATGTACACTAAAATTACCTCCTTAAGGATATAATAACCTATATGTGTGTCTCCTAGGTAATAGTCAGTATGTACAGTATGATGCATGACAATTACACCTCTACATTAAAGGGTGGCCAGACCACCAGAGAAATAAAGTTATTTTATTAGGTTACTCCCCTGCTGAGCCAAAAACGTGCATTAATACGACTGTTAAAAATCATATACTGATGTTTGCCAGCTCATCCTGTTTAGTTATCCATCCCACTGATTAAATAATGTGATCAGATCATGTGGAGCTAGAATGGAAGCAGCACCAAACACAGGCAAAGCTACATTTCTGCATTACCTTCCTGGTAAACATGAACTGAAGTATTAAAAGTTCTTGCATGGTATTGTAGAAACGTCACTCACACACACTTGAACACACACAAGGGGTCTCTTACCTAGCCATCCCGAGCTGGAGTTGGGCACGCACATGTCTGTCTCTGCGCTGGGCAGCACAAAGCCCACCACGAACACCTCCACCCCATCTGACATGAGCGCCAGCCCGAGTACCAGGAACAGCTGCCACTGGAACCTCCCGTGGCCACACTCCTGGATGATCAGCTCGTACTGCTGGGCCAGCTCCTCCTCGTCGGCCTGTCTCTCCTGCTCCAGCTCCTTTCGGTCCCTTGTGGCGTCTGACATCGGCTGCCCCAGCGCCACCTGGCCCTCCTTATGCTTGCTATCTCCCGCCGAGGGGATCCCCTGGTACTCGCCCTCGTAGATCTCGTCCTCGTCGTCGTGGCCCTCTGTGGCATCGCTGGAGCAATCCTCGTTGTCACGGTAGCCCTCTCCATCCTGCCTCGGAGGGTTCCGGTAGAAATCCTCATCTCCATCCTCCTCATCCTGGAATCGGCTGTAGTTGCGTTGGGACGAGTACTCATCCGTAGCACGGTCCACCGCCTTGTTGACTTTCTTTGTTGCATGCCGCTTGGCCTCCTTGACCATGTCCTTGGCCCCCTTAACCAAAGAAGTCCTGTTATTGTAAGTGTCCTCCATTCTGGCTCCACTGGTTGGTCTTCAGGGGGTTTGAAAGGATACTTTGAAGTAGCAGAGAAGAGGGAAGAGGGGCGAGGTGATGGGAGGATGGAACGAATGGTGAGATCAGTGGGTCTCAAGATGCAGCAGGGAAGGAAACTTGAGTCTGAAGTCACCACAGGAGATAACCCACAATGGCTGTGGCAATCATCGGCCGGGCTGAAAGAGATTGGGGAAGGGTAAGAGACAGACAGACAGATAAAAAAAAGAGGGAGAAAGAGGAAGAGGAAGGACAGGGGAGAGATTAGAGAAAAAAGAGAAAGAAAGTAAGAGAGAGAGAGAGATGATCATCAGATAGTGCCTGTAACTCATGTCTCCCCTGCTACATTCGTAACTATCCCAGACTAACAGGTGACATCACACCGACAGCACATACCCTCTTTAATCATTCACTTGCCATTCTCCCAGGCCTTTTAATCATCCGGAGTGATGTGAAGAAAAGGGCTTTGGCAGTATAGCTTTCAGTTTTTATTCAAAATGAACATTCAATTTCTAGGGGCGCTCTCCTTGTTTTATATTTCATGACTCGGCCATAGTTTTGAAGAGATGAGCATTTTAAACGGAGATGCTGAATCTGCTGACTCATGATCAGCTCTGAGGAACAGAAGGTAATAAACAAGGCTCTGCTCGAAATCAATTTGCCCCCAATAAAGAGCTGGTTTATTATAATGGGAGTGACGATCCAACCAGAACGGCACTGTCATATTTAATCCGTGCAAAGAGAGGAGGAAAGAAGAAATGGTCACGTGTGGACACACAGACAAACGCAAACTCAGACACACTACAATACAGGGACACACACTCAAACATGCAGTGCGTGAGTGTGCACATGGCAGCATGGATGGGGAAACCCTTTCCCATCTTGGCAGACCGACGCTGACGGGAGGGAGACCCCCCCCCCTCATCCCCGAGCCCAACACTGAATGATGCAACATGATTTCATGCAAGTGTTCAAACTGTGATCCACAGTTCATCATCACACTGCCTCCCCTCCAGCCTCTTTATTTCATAATGTGTCTTAGCACAGACTCACAACTATTATCAAATTAATACAAAATAATGATAATTATGAAACATTTCTAGATAAAATGGGATTTACACTAGGATGGTCAGAGCTGCCCACTGTCTCGGTGTGTGTGTATGTGTGTGGTCAGTCATAGCTGTCAAGTGTGTGTGCTTCCCATGTGTCTAGGAGCTGCTCGCCACATCCGCTAATGAACACTGAAGCCTTGTCAGGAGGACACAAATCACAGGGCCAGCTCCAGCTCCCATAATGCCATTTTACTGGGTAAAATGACACTGCTGATTCAAGGTGACTCCACTAATCCCCTTTGGCTCATTGGATGACTTCTGTGGTTATGAGCACGCTCCTTTACACATGGGCCGATAATGTTGTAATACCTACACTGACACGGGTGGCGCCTCAGATGTTCTCAGGGGTGATTCATAGCTACAGCAGCTATTCAGCAATCTGTTTGTTTCTTTTGTCTCAAAGCAACTGTCGCCTGAATCACTGTCGGGGTACACAGTAAACATTCAAGATGTTTTTATATTCTGAATTCCTCAGTAGACAAGCGAACTGCCAGCGGCATATCAGAGTTCGAGGGGTGTCACTGAACTGATGCCATGTATTGTTTTGGGATCGTGTGTCTTTTTTCTTCTTTTTTTTTAAACTTTCAACAAGCATGCACATACTCGCACACACACCCGCAAAAAGGAGAAGCATCCTCGTGGAGCCTGCCTGTCAGAAAATAAATGGAGTGTGTGTTGAGGCTCGCTGTCAGTGGTGATGAGGCTCAGACGACACCCAAGCACACAGACGACGACCCCACCTGACCACAGCTGACGAGACCCCGACAGCACAGACAACCCAAGCAATAAGAGCAATCATATTCGAACCACCAAGACTTTCTTTTTGTATCTTCCCTATTTCTTTATTCATTTTCAAGTTCCCATTTCAGTATTTATTGCTTCCACTAATGCCTAGTTGTCAAAAAAAGATTAAAAAAAAAATTAATAATAATAACCTGCATTTACAGACCACGTCAGTAGTCCCTTTTCCAACCTATCGTGGTCTCCAAGGCCTCAATGTCAGTCAGCACATCCCTTGTTGTAAATATTCATACTGATAGATTGTTTTCTATTGCACCTGTGTACAAGTGACCAATTTTTGATAATAAACCAACATAGTGATGAGGGAAAGCATTGGAATATGAAGAAGCTTCATCCACACTGAACCCATAGTATAGCTGTACTCTATAATTGGTTATAAACAGAGTTCATAGTGTGTGTACTGTTGCTGTGAACCATGTGAGGACGGCTGAAAATAGGCCTTGCTCTGGCAAATACCCTCTGTCTCCATGATGGATAATGGCCCTGCTTTCCTTCAACCTCTTTTAAATACTGAAAAAACACTGGGTCGGCTATCACTTGGCCCCAAATCTCCTCTTGCATGAACATGAAGACAGATGAAGGCATTAGAGTTACAAGAGTTTTAGCCACATATCCAACTCAGGGCAAGCAATAGGGAAAAGTAAAAAAAAAAATTAAAGCAAATATCTGGAGTGTGTGAATTAGTAGCTCTGTCCATTTTCACACTCTTTCATTGCTTATCATGGATCATTAAAGTAGGCTAATCAGCATTTTGACAGAAAAAAGAAAAAAAGAAAAAAATGCAATATCACATGTATGTGAATGGTGATAATAGTGGCCTAATATACAGTATTAGTCCAAAGAACTACAATGATGCAGTAAGGGTTTCCTGCAAGCAGCAAAAGTCATCAAAAGGATTGATGTCAGCACTGCTGTTGTCCAGCAGTCACCAAATAGACTGGTGGTGTACGGGCACGCAGGTTGTTAGAATAGGCAAGAAAAAATCAATCCTGCTCCTAGAATTTCTGGCTGCTTAACCGCTGGAGGAGACAAATACTTAATGTTTTTCATGGGAATTTGAAGGAAAATCAATAGTGCCTTTTATTACTTTTGGCAAAGTGCAGTCCGGTAGTCCAGACATTGGCTCTTACACTGTCCAAAAAAAAAATTAATCATGCAAAACAATTAAGGTGACCCACTCTTTTTTTAAAGACTCTCAAATTGTTATTAAATCTTACAATAAATGCACCTTTGCGGTAGTTTCCTACCTTCTGTGCTTATTTTTAAATACCATGCACAGCATTGAGAGAGTTTATGTCCTCTGGATCACAAAATCACAAATGCTGTCCGTCTCGGTTTGGTTTGACGTGTCACCGTCCTGCCCTTTCAAAGACATGCACAGACAAGCACAGTGGCTCGGCGGCTGGTTTGTTCTATTAGCATCAGAAAGAGCAGGTCCAATCTCTAAGTGGGCAGAGCCGCATGTAATCCCATCAATACGGAGAGCCCATGACCTCATCTGGAAGGCAGAGGCCCAACCCGCCCAGGACGTCTTCCGTTAGGAGATTTCATCAAACACTGATGCCATTACTGTCTGAGTGGGGAGGGAGGGGGGGGGGGCTTACGGTAGAAGTATTATTAATAACAGAAGAAGTGGTGGCTGGATGATAGAACTTAAAGGAAGTAAACCAATAGTTTTAACAATGTATAAATAAGGGGAATCATGTCACCTCACAGAAACTTAAACCTCACATCATCTCTGCTCGACAATCTAAGCTCCACCACAGGTGATATAATCACAACGTAATGTTACATTATGCAGATACACACATAATACACCTGTCCATACATAATAAAACTGGAGCAGGTTGATATTGGAGCTGTAGCACTGTTAATATCTGACTTAATTTACTCTGTGCAATGTTTAGCTGTGGGAACTGAAACTAATAAAGGATAAGACCATGTGTGTGCACAGAATATGGCTCCATTTCATTCATAAATTGCTCATAAATTTGCACAGAAACTAAGAAAACAAGTTTTTGGAGTTATCGATAAAATAAAAAAAATTAAAAAATTCCCATCCCACACTGAAGAGGAGTTGCTCCATTTTTCTCTTTGCATCAGGCTGATGTCTGTTTGATCTTCTTGGTAAACATTACAGCCTTGTCTTTCTGCCCTGCCAGACCTCACTGCTGTCACAATTCAGTGTTTCTATAAGATATGTTTAAAACACAAAAGATATGCAGCAGGCTGTGATGATGACAGGTATATATAAATACACAGTAGGCCTATATATACACCTGTCAAAACACAATTTTTGTGTTGCGGTTACATAATAGCACTGATTTGGCAAGGGATGATGGTGTTGTTGTTGTTGGGTGTGTTTTTTTCTAACAATTAATTGCTCATTCTGGTTGTTTATGCTTAAAATTAACAAAGTTAGTCAAATTGACAGGTCAGTTCCTTTCACAAGGTTTATAATTTTCTGTCACTCTGGCAGACACACAAATGTCAAGGGTAATATTAAAGCCGATACAAACCACTGATTTTGACTTACCCCTAAAATGATGTGAGACACAATTTTTTGTAAGCCTTTCTCCACTTACAGAGTCCTTCCTTCCATTCACCTATATGAAACACTGGCATAGAAAAAGGTTAACCACTTAAAATAGCTTGTGTGATGCTGCATCACTTTAACTAACAAAATTACAGGTCAGTGTGGCTGCTTGAAGGAGCTGTTATTGAATGCAGAGGAGGGGTGTTCTGAATCACAATGAGATTCTTGTTTACCATGGCAGGAAAAAAAATCTACATCAACTTGAAATCAATGATAAGTGGGGCCAAAGGAATGAATTGTGCAACCTGCGATCACTTCACCTCATCTCACACTTATTCTCTGATGGAGGCCCTCAGCGCTCACGCAGCAGGACTACTACAGCAGCCTTCACATTGCAAACAAAGCACTTTGCCACAGATTTCCAGTTCACCGGCTGTGTGCCTGTCAATCGCTCACTGCCTCTTGAGGTGCAGTTCACGGTTGAGTCAGTTGCCTGCTCCTGCATCCTCTCCTCTTTTTGGCGGCAGTGCAGAGTGCTTTAAGTGCCCCAGGGCAGGTGGCTGGATTGCACTACTACAGCATGCACAGTCCGCAGCCAACAATCCAAAACTCTACTCATGCCAAGGACAAGTATTCCACTAAAAAAAACACATGCTGCTGACCAAAACCCATACAACCCATCTATAGCTTACCAGCCACATTTCAGATAAGCAAATTCACAAACAGACCTCATTCATGTGGCTTGAAGTAGCCTAGACATTTTACCCCAAGCTGCACATACCATCATGTAATTGTGTTATGAATGAATGAATGAATCCCACAGAGAAAAATATATTAAACTTACTACATTATATGGTTTCTTATTTTTGAATCCTTCTTTCAGGTTATTGTCATAATTTCTCTTTGCTCAGAGAAAAACACTGCATAGCAAGAATCAATCTAAACTTTTAACAAATGATGTACAAACTTATGAATAAATAATGAGGCATCAGCGAAAAGATGCGAGAAACTTCAGCCACATCACTTGTAAACCCCGGCACAGATGATTATAGAGTGAAACAGAATACACTGTTTTTTTGTAACTCAGTCAGCATGTTTTCAAGAAAATACAAAAAACAAAAGTCATCACTTACCGTCATTTATGGCGACAAGAGTGAACTGAGCTGATGGTTACCCATTGCACCAGACTGGAAAACAGATAAAAGAGAGAAAAAACACAAGATCTTGTTGGCTTTGTTGTTGTAGAAAAGGATCAGAGGTAATTTGCCAGCGCACGACAAAGCTTTTTTTTTTTCCTCCTCTCCCCCGATGCGGTCCTCTCGCTGCAGCACTTCAGGAAAGGAGAGAGGGAAAGAGAGTGATGGTGGTAGGAGGGAGGGGGTGGGGGGACACGAGGGGGGAGTGGTGTGTGTGGTGGTGGTGGTTGGGGGGGGGTAATCAATAATTGTATTTCACCGAGTGATGCGGGTAATTCCGTCTGATGGAACAATCTAGTTAGGTGACTGAATGACGCGCAACACTGCAACGCATGAATGCAAAACAGACAAGAGGAGTCGGTGAGTCTCCGTTCACTTGTACCGCAGACCACTACCACTGTTGGGCAACGTGAACAATGACTATTGTATCAGAGCTGGAGAGTAGTTCAACCATGATAAATAACCACAACCATAATAATAAATGGGCTTTCTGATCAGCCTATGCAAGAGAGCAAAACTTTAACGTTTGGGCATTCCTAAAAAGAAAAGAAAATTATGTTTGTGAACGTTTGGGACTTTTTTGCAGGTCACTTGGAGGGTTGGTTTTTACATTTGAATTCTTCTCTTTTGTTGCGATTCACTCATCAGTTTTCCACCACCTTCACAAACTGTCTGTGAGCTCACCTTGTTTATGCAGAGAGTCCACTGTGGAGCCGCACAGCGCATCTCAACGACTCGTCTCTGTCCGTGGTGCTGACCCACACCTGCGCGTCTCGGTGAAAGCTGCACAGATGATCGCACTTTGCGTCGTGCGCCCTCGTCACTTCCCAGACGCACATTTACATGTTTTCTGTACAGAATTCCGACTCCGTCAACAAGTTGGATCGCTCATGAATAATAAATGATGAAGTAAACGGTGTTTGGGACTTTGAACGAGAAGGAGAAAAACGTGCAATATACAGCACAACATAACAAGGCCATTAGAAATAACATAATAAATCACAAGCCTTGAATTCAATCGTGATGCTTTAGGAGTCAAGTTCTTCCAAGGACTTAAAACTTGACACACTGCCAGAGTCAATACACATTTGGCACGAATACAACATAATCCAGTGTTTCATATCACTAGAACAAAAATCACAATCTTGTTCTTGTACTGACTTTAAGCATCCCTCCACTGGTCTGCATTAACTGCCTCCATTTGACTTCCTGTTATAGGTCCACTTATAGATCAGTATGACAGAGGCATCAAATTAAGATAATGGACCGTAAATGAGAGCAGGATCTACAGTACAGTACCCTTGAACCCCAATAGACAGGCAAATTATAGCATAAATAATACAAAATTTAAAAGTCTGTGGAGAAGAGACAGTCTCTCTTCTGACACCCAGAGCGAGGGTCCCCAGTGCTTCATGGACCTGATCACAGGAGACACTTGGTAATGGAACTTATATGGTCTCACTCTGTCCCAGCATTTGATGAAAAGACAAATGACAAAAGTAGGATTTTAGACTTGACCGTACACCATGCATTGTCCCACATCATAGGTAATCTTTTGGTATCAAAACTCAGCCTGTGCATGTACAATAGCCTAACAACACATCTGATGAAACTACATTTAAAGTGCTGTTCCTGCTTATTTTAAACAAGCAGAGAGAAGTGCTTCAATGGCTATACTGGTTACGTACTGTGTTTTTATTTATAGTATTATATTTGTCGTGGCAGAGCTTAGGCTTCACATTTATGGTTCAGATACTATGTTAAAGAAATAATTTGTCTCTCGTTTACAGCATGTTTTACCCTCATTAACACTCCACTCAGCTTCATTTGACAAGCCTGTGTAGTAAGTAAACCTTGATGCTCAGATGCAATTTAAACACAATAGCACACGTTGATTCCTCTTATGCCTGCCAATGATGATCACAGGGGGAGTAATAACGAACACCACACAAAGATTATACAATCCTGTTACAATAATTGCATAACCTAACGCAGGCTCTTTGAGATAAGTAGGCTCTTTAGATGAAGTGTGAGACAGTGACTGCCTGTATGCATGCTATGTCAGATCCTAACGCCTCTGAAAACCCGCGAGTGGTTCCTGGAGAATGGGAGGGTGGGGGGAAACGGGAGATGACAGACTGATGCAAGCACAGGGACATTCAAGCCTTTCAGTATTCACATCGTTAAATCCTGCAAACTATACCAGCAACTACCAATGAGACCCAGTCCACAGCAGAAATGAGTATGAGCAAGCTCTTTGATGTAATACAGCCCGTCCATCCGATTCCTTATTCTCACTTTTACAGAAACTATGTCTCAATTGTTCCTGGTTAAAACATGTTAAAGTAGGAAATACAGTACATAGTGAAGCCTGGTTGTGCATTTGCTCACTGGGTTTAACCACCAACTCATGGCTCTGACGCTTGTGCATCATATTCCTCACAAAGGATACTGAACAGGATTGTAAATGATGCATACAGTGCGCACAAAAACACACACCACACAAAAACCGTGCAAGGGCACCCATAAACTCACAAACAAACAAAAAACGGCATCTATCTTTTTTCTCTGAATTTGATGATTCATAGAAGCAGTGACCTGAGGCTTGGGACACACTCTGGCTTTGATTCAGAGTTGGAAGACAAACCCCCCCTCAAGCCATAAGACTCCATTTACTACTGCTGGAGAGCTGAGGAGCACTTAGCTTAATGTACAGGACAGTAGAATGACCCAAACACACACACACACACACACACACACACACACACATGCTGGCGCGTTCTCCCCCTCTTCTTTTGTAAGGTGTATTCTCTTCTCTTTGGCCCATCAGCATGCACACAAGCAAGAAAAATGCTCAGCATCTCAGTGTATTTTTATTACAGGGGAAATACAAGGAATTTCCATATTATCCAGAGCTTGCTGATTGGATTCTGACATGTACACAGAATGGCTGTCAAAGTAATAAATTCCCTTGCCACATGTAGTAAAGATAATATTGGTTATAGTTATACGTAGGTACGGTAGTAAGAAAGTGACAGTGTTAGAGTCCCATATAATCCTGCTGGCCTGGCAATTCAGACCATTCAGTGTAAGTAACCCTCTCATCTTCATCCATATGAATTATGTATTGTGATATGTAAAACTTAAATACTAACATGTTACACTGATATATGCACATATACATGCACTTAATATGCAAGACATAATGTATGTAAATTTATGGTACTAATCTACCAAATATGAAATCACTGGAATTGTGTCGCGTGGACATTATGCAGTGTGTGAATAAACAAACACTGCATGTTCCCACACATGTATTAAATTCCTGTTTTCATATGTATCATACTCCCCTGACATCTAAAATGGGTGTAATGCCTGCAGTGCCAGCTTTCCTGAAGAAATGTAGGCTATATAGAGGTGGAGGTAGACCGGAAGAACTGTCTGCTTCTTATCTTCATCCAGATTATAACAAACAGATGTGGACACTGATGGTAATTGTTGGTGCCTTTTGGAGATAGAGGCTTGGGCTAACTGATTTAGTCTCTGTCTTTGCTCTCAGCCTCCACTGCTCTTCTGCAATCATGTGGCTGGCCACTTTGAGCTGGACTCAGCAAGAGCCATAGAGCATGGATATGTTACATAATAATGCTTGAAATTGTGCTGGTTTGTCTTGTCTCACCTGCTTGTTAGTGCTATGTTATCTGAGGCTGATCAGTGAAGCCATGTGTTGATAAGCACACGGTTGAATTCTGTACCCAAGTCCTCTGAAAGAAAAACAAAAAGACACTGGTGTCACTGATAGAGAGATGTGATGGATTAGAGAGGCCCAAGGGGGACGTCCTGGTCCATCAAAATGTAATGAAAACTAATTTGAAAACAGCAGGCCGCTATGAAAGACTCCAAGATGAGTTCTGGCAACATTGTGTTCGGTGAGAGGTCATCATTGTCTCGTATGTGAGAAAAATGGGTTGATAACATTACGATTGATGATAGCACATTAGTTGTTGTCTTCAGGAGTTATGGCTGTCTGTAAGTACGTCTGACTGAAAATCGATCAATGGCAGAAACAATTTTACACCGAGTTTATAATCTGCAGGTTTACAGTAAGAATGCAAATTATATAAATGAGAGATTAGGAGATTATCCCTTTGTAAAAAAAAGAATCTGCCAAAAGCAACACGCAGTGTCAAAATGTAAGGGCACTGTGAGGAAAAGTCAACCTGTATAAGCACAGAACATTATTTCTTAATTTCTGCTCTGTCTATCATTGCAAGGTTCTGAATAGTCTAACGTCGCTGAGCTAAAATACCAGGGGGAAGAAAGTCAAATGGATTCTGATTATTGTGCTGGAACAGATTGAACAGGCTATGAGAGAAGAATGTGAGCTGAATCCCATTTCAGCCCACAAGCCCAGGTGCATTTCTTTTGCTGAGAGGAAGGTGAAATTTACAAAAGGGATCTAAAGAAAGGTTTGAGGCACTAATCTAACCACTATCAACAGTAGCATACTTTGTCTGCAACAAAGAGAAAACATTATACAGTGTTGGTACAGAATGGAATCCTGTCTGTATCTTAAACTCAAGTTACTGTTTATTGTTTCATTCATAATTGTTCTCAGGTCAGTAAAAATACAGACCTAACCAATGCCAATAACTGGTTTGTGTTAATTAAGATCACATGGATTAGGTTTATTCTGACTGAGAGATTATAATGCAACTCAATTTAATACCACACGGGGCAATTAAGAGGTCCCCACAGTGGTCCTTAAGAAAATACGTACAAATAGGCAAATTCACAGTATAGCTCTCAGTGCCACTGTAGGATACAATTAATAGTACAGTCATAAAGACAAAAAGAACACACACGTACCCCACAGGGGCACACTGGGCACTACACCAGATTAACAGTTGTTGTTGCTGTTGTGCATTATGCTATTAAATTGTTGCCAGTAAGACAAATACACCCCCACCACAATGCTACAGTTGCCTTTTCCTAACATGTTCTTGTTATAACAGTTTACAAAGGCAGACAGGCAAATGAAATTTGCAGTTCAACATCAATATGGCATCATGAAATAGAAGTGTACCAAGCAAGCCCAGTTGGAATGACAAAAAATCACCCTGAAAGAGAAATTGTGATGAACACATCACCAAAAACCTTTCAAAACATGTGAATCGTCTGCTCTGAAATGGAAATAAGTAATCTATGTGAGCTACAGCCTCCTGTCATTCAACAGGAAACCTCCACTCCCCACAGAGCAGCAAGGATTATCCTCTGTGCCTCACAATTCTGGTTCAAAATCATAGCCCGCGTCAACTGTCAAGACATGTTATCATAAAAATGTGTGTGTGTGTGTGTGTTGAGGGTTGTCTGTGCCAGGCTTTGCTTTGCAATCGTTCAGTTTATTTCTAAAATACAAAATACTGAACATGAGATGTATCAGATTTAATCCTTGATTCCACAGACGGACCTCAACGCTTTGTGATCATCTGTTTTTGGAGTTTGTCACAAATGTCACAATCGTACATTCTCTCTTTTCAGAGTCAGCCTGAGCTGACAGGACACCTTCGGGCAGCAAAGTATTCACAGCACACACAGCCAGGTGGCGAGGAGGCCGCAGTACTCCTTGCAGCTCTGCATGGCTGAGGGAGACCATATGTCTCTTCCCTTTGGAATCTGTCCATGCCTGGGACTGCCAAGCCGGTAGGCCTAACCCACATATGTGTCTTAATACTGTTAAGCACTAGGTCCGCAGGGGGTTAGGGCAATGCTGTAATTTATTGTGAACCACTGTGCTCTGTAGTTGCCCTAGTGAGCAACAGAGAAATGGCCACAGGAAAGTTCACAGGGTGGTGGTATTCACCAAGGACTTACACTTTCCTCTCACGGGTAAGTTCCCTTACTTGATTATTTACTCAATCAGCTAATCCCTATGCCATAACCATAGCACCCTTTAAAGGGGCACTAGGCTGTGATTTGACAGTCACAGAAGCCGACAGTGTCCTTTGTTGTTATTTCAAAGAGATTAACAAATTATAAACTGACATTGTTCCCTTTGGTAGAGTGATATGTAAATATGTAAAGCTGGAATAATTTAAATGATAATTCTCAGGCTTAAGGAGCCTAATATGTAGAAGTTATGGTAATGTCTCAGGATAGCAGTTAGCTTATCCTGTGCTGTCAGGCCACACACTCAGGCCACCATTAGTCATTCCCATGTGACTCTCTCAGCTGAAGATGATTATGATACTTAGCTACTAAGCTGTGCTGCTACAAGCTGTTAAAACAAAGTGTGAAGCAAACGAGTCGATTTGTCGAAATCACAAGAAAGTAATTGTGCAGACCAGTGTTTTTGTTTTGTTTTTTCCCCCTCCGACTGTAGTGTGGGAGCATCTGGTGATCTTTAGAGTGGTTCCGCTTACCGTTCTCATGGAAACATTCCACCCAATCAGAGACGACATAGCAGACAAGATTAGAAAAGGCAGCCAACCAGAGAGCTTCTTGTAGGCAGGTCGACTGGTTTGAAACGGCAAGGCAAGCGTTTTCCAACTGACGAGTACTTGGTGAAACGGAGAAGTGTGGCAGCCTGTGTTTACAGATTTATATACAGAACAGGTAAAAACCACTGAATGCAGCGTCGTTGTATCTTAGCAGATGCTGCGAAACTGCGCTAAATATTCGCACCAGTTTTTCCGGTGTCCGGACCGGCGTCCACGAAGGAAACTTGTGTTTTGCCTTTTATTTTTCCGCAGAGATTTGGTGTTAGCTGTAAAACAGTTATCCCTTGTCGCCACAATGAACTAACGTTAAAGGAGAAATGACAGTCGTTAACAAGTTACTACTGGATGGTCTTTCTGCTGTGTGATGTGTCATTCTGAAGATATAAGAGACATAAACTGTAACGTTATATTATAAAATGAACACTTGGGAGTTAACTTACCTCTTGATTTATAACCTTCATTTTATCCCGTAACGTTAGTAGTTTGTAGTTTGGTCTCTCTTTTATATTCTACTCATTACCTAAAAAATGCTTCTAAACTAACTTACCTTGTCCAAAATATTCTATCTGTTGTATTGTATGCTCTTGATGAAAGTTACTATGTGTTAATCATCCAAAGAAGACACAAATATTCAGTGTTAATATAAAAAGCATACAATAGATACAACACTGGACAGCACGTGTCATATGTGTCACTATCTGTGACCTGACATGTTTAGCTCATGCTGTTGATAACGTAGTTATCCTTTAAACTATCACCTTTCCATCCACCTAGATGTCCTCAGAAGAAGAAGAGCCAACCAGCCCTGTTCTGCCGAAGGACTCAGATCAAGGCAGCTCTGTGTCCTCTGACCTTCAGGTAATTAAAAAGAAACTCACCGGCCATATGTTCAATTTTCCATCTCTCATGTATGGGAACACGGCCATTCAGGGTGAGTAACACATGCAAACAAACATACATATCTGTTCTCATCTGGATGACGAACAAGGTAAACTAAATGCCTTATTATTTCACATATGACAAATGAATTGAAGTTTAGGGCAGATGATGGTTTGACAAGTTAATGCTTTCATCAGGTGGTTTGGATAATAATTTTAACATTCACTATAGTTTTCACTTCATAATAGGTGGATAATGTTTACACTTGGACCTTGTTAAAATCCCTGTTGAGTTGCATGTGTGGCTCACTCTGATAGATCCCACTGTAAAGATGTATTTAACATCTTTGCTTGTCAGAATTAAAGATGGTGATGATGGGTATTGTAACCAATTAGGAACGACGGCTACAACAATAAACAGTGAAAATGTAAAACAAACATATATATTGTAGATATCTGTATTTTTCTACTGTCTGTGGATCAACAGGATGAGTATGAGGAGCTTCTCCGCTATGCTGTGGTCACTCCTAAGCTCGACACGCTCACCAGTGCTTACTTGCATCGGCTGAGCACCTCACATCTGTGTGCAGAGGGTCGGCGTTCCCAGGGAAAAGATGACACAAAATCACAGCGCCCAGCAGGTATCAGGGGTTCCTCTCTCATATGCAGGCAACATTCATACCCACACATTTCACTAAGCCTTTCTGACAGAAACACAACTTGAGCCCTTCCAGACACTGCCCCCATCAAATGATCAGCTGTCAAAAAGGATTTGGCATCACAACATGAAAAAAACACCGCAGTGTCTGTTTATCAGCCTCAAATTTTCTGCTTGTAAACCAGCCTAGTCAAGATGCATATGATATCAGTCTGTCAGATTGTAGCCCCTATCTATTTTCCCTACGATGCCCACATCTTAAGCAGTCTATCAGTTTCCCCCCCTAGGTCTAGCTCCAGCTGCAGCTCTCATCGGAGGTTTAACTGTCATGGAGTAGTGCACAGGGATGTAGAAAGCAGACGGGCTGATTGGTAATGATCTCCTGGCACTCTGCCCGTACTGCTCTTTAGAGTGCAGGCTCTTCTCCTTCTCTTCCCCCTGCAGTATTTAATTAAGATATTGACATAAATGCATTCCTGGATGAGGACCATGGTTGGCTTATTCAGCATTCTCACCCTCACCTTTTCTGTTCTTGTGTCCTTTGTTTCCCAAAACACTTTTAAGTTTACTTATTTACAAATTCCATGTCTTTTTATCTTCAGTATTTAACACTGTGCTCTCTTGCTGACTTCCCTCCTTCATTCCTCCTGTCTTCTGTCAGATACAGCCACTGAAACTAAAGATGGGAGACATTCTAGCAGGACTGCAAGATCACCACAGCCTTCCCCCTTGATTGTTGAGCCCAGCATACACCTAAGACCCTCTCATGGTAAAATTAGTTAAAATGAGAAAGAAACAAAATGGTTATGAGTAATATCTAATTATATATTAATTTCTTTTGATTTCAAGCAAGCTTAGAAATTGCAAGACAACCAAGTTGCAGTGCTGCTTCATTTTCAAGTGACATTCTGTCTTGTTTTTTCTCTTTTGCCTACCAGCTGAAGAGGTGGCAGGTCGGTCATCTGGCAGGATGTCAGCGCTCTCAGACGCTCCCTCAGACAGGTTGCAGACAGCGTTTGCAAGGTCCAGGCCAAACAGTCCAGACCCCCTCGAGTCTGCTGTGACAGAAATGTTTATTTCAGAGAGGAAGATAAGCAAGATGGAGAATATCCTGGACACATGGAGCAACAATCTAAAGGTTGGCCTGGTTCCTTAGTCTGTATGTTAATTGATCAGTGTGATTGGCTCTTATTTGCTCTCTGCTTGAGAGCTGATCATAAATAATTGTTTGTTTGTGTGTGTGTGGCTATATATAAGGGTCATAGCTGGATAGTTACTTCTATAACATGCTGTACATGAAGTGCATAACAGTAGTGATGTGGTTTGAGTTTGATGAGTTCACAGTGAAAGAAGGCAGAACTGGCAGGTTTGTTATTGTTAAATTTCAATGATGCTCATTTACTGTGAAAATATTTATTGTGATCTTATTCAGAGTTTTTCACAAGTTTTTAAATCTTTATAATGTCAACAGAGCATTAATGACATTTTGTAGAGCAGTCTAGAAAGCAAAATATTAAATTCTGCTTTTTCTGGCATATATAATTTACTCTTATAGAGTTTCATTTATAGAAACCTAAAATGGGCATGATGGAAAGAAGAAACGTGTGTAAAAGGTTCACTCAATGTTTTTCTAACTAACAGTCCATATCTCAGATTATTTGTAATTATAGAAATGGGTAAATGTATGAGCCAATTAAATCAGCATATTGGGTTTATATTGACACTTTCCAAATTCATTTAATTAGAAAGTTAGATTGAGATGGATTCAATAGCACATAGGTGGACGGTGGTGAGAAAAGGGATCAAAACTTTTAAAGGGAATGAAAACTATTTGAGTCTCTCTGAATTGGATGACAGCTCTACTCTTCGTGAAACTAGTGACCTTTTAATTGTGTCTCCCAGAGGAGTGATTTTGGAGGAGGTGAGTGGCTTCATGGGTTTGTTCTTCCTGCCCTTTTCTCCTGATGTTGTACAGCTCATTCATGGAGGGCAGATGACAGCCAATCACCTGCTAAGCAGTGCAGATAAAAGAGTGGAGTTTTGACCTGGTAAAGGCAGTAGAGAAGACCATTGAGTAGTCGAGTATGTCGATCTTCCTGCAAACTGGTTGCAGGAAGATAATTTGGTGTTTTATCTTCTGTACAAGACAAACATGTTTACATTCGTCGATGATGGTTATTTTTAACCCGTAGAGATTTTGCGGTTCTTGCGGTGCCCACGTGTGGAAGATTGTCTTAGACCACTGAATCTACCAGAGGTTTGCTTCCTAAAAAAATATAAATGCACATCAGACCTGTAAATAAAACCCAAGCAAAGCCATTGTTAGATAATGTGCAAAAAATAATTCCAGTAAAATAAGAGATTCAATCTGCCAGGGTCAGAGTTTGCTCCTGCTGTCAGTGACAAACGCTCTGGCACATCTGTTTATCCAATTTAACAGCAGCTTCCGGCGTGTGTACATTTGTCCATGTTTACCAAACTGCGGCAAAAAAACCCACAACATAAGTCCCATCTTCTATTCCCTAATTAGTCCAATGTGCTGGTGGAGCTGCGGAAGTGGAAAGTGGCCTTTGTGGAGCAGCACAAGCTGGAGATGAAGAAAGAGAAAGAGAGGTATGACGCCCAGACAGCTGGCCTGAAGTCAGAGCTAGACGGCCTAAAGGGGCTCCTACACACCTACGAGACGTCCAACCACAGAAAAGATGAGGTAACTACATAATATTTCTTTGCTTTTTTTTGCAGTACATAATGTGGGAGGGTTGATTAATTCACATATACTTGTGCTTTATTTCCAGTCATTTCCATTGTTGTGAAGTTTTAATGCAGGACCGGTTGGGCTCGATCTGTGTGTTAGACAAATACCTTTCATCTTTCGCTCACTTGCTTATGCACATTTAGCATTTGAAAGAAAAAGATGCGGGACACCATGTCTGCTGTTGGACTCTCAAGCTTGTTGTGTGCGGTGTCCTCCCTCAGGTGATAGTGAACCTGAGCCAGGTGTTGGATAGACAAAAAGAAAAGCTTGAAAAGATGAAGGCCTTCACCCACTGGAGACTCCAACATACTGAGGCCAAAGAAGAGGTACACTGATGATGTTGTGGTGTCTCCCACAGGTCTTAGAAGTATTTGTGGTGGTATTTACAGTGGGGGCGAGCGTCTTCATGGGTGTTTATTGTTTGTCTTCGATATGGTTTAAAGCTTTGAACGCTCACATCTTGCATAACCCAAACTTATCTGTTTTTTCTCCTCCTACACCAAGAACATGTACAGGTGCTTCCTAGTTTAGTCATCTGACTCAGAAGGAAAAACAACTGTCATGCAACATGAAATTGAAAAATATATATTTCTTTATCAACTCCATTTTTGGGAGGTGTCAAAAAAGCAGGTACTGTATATGGTTATAGAAAGATGACAATCTTTTTCCTTTTTTTGTACAGACAACATGCTTATTGGACAAAAACGTCACACATCTGGCCTGATGATGTGTTCCATTTCACACCTAACTGCATATCAAACCAAAAAGAACAGAAATGGCATTAAGAGGTTTTTTTTATATATACGTACATATACATACACATATTTTAAACATAGCTTTAAATGCCATTTCTTTCAAGTGAATAACTTTTTTTTTTTTTGTCTAAACCATGACACAGGAAGTACAAGTTGAGGAAATGTTCCACATCTGCACAAGAATTAATCATGGGTGTAATTATTTCCTGGTGATTATTTTCATTCTCTTGTGGTTCCCTGCCAGGCTCATTCTGCTCAGTTAGCGCGGCAACACTACAATCTGACGCTGAAGAAGAAGGTGTGGTTAGGCTGGCACTCTCTGGTCCAGAAACACTGGAAGATCAAGGTGGAGCGGGCTTGCCGTGCAAGGGCTGAAGAAGTCTGTGCAAACCTGTCTACGGAGTATGAGGCCAAGCTGGCAGAGGTAAATAAATGCATAGTGTGTGTATGTTGATGCTGCATTGCTTAATTTATACTGAAGTCAGCGCATTAACTGCAGGAGATACCTCTTTAAAACTGCTTCAGTCAATGTGTTTTACCACAGGTATCAAAGCACTCTGTTGTACATTTACAGCAGAGCTGAGTCAGAACCAGTGAAAAGCACGACTAGTCACAATGATAATATTAGTTTCTTATATAGCTACATGTATTTGTTTGTAGGTTTACTCAATGCCTTGTAATGAATACATGCAATTTGAACTGCCACATTAATAGTTTATATACTGTAAAATCTATTGAAAAATATAGAAAAAAAAGTTTAATTATGGATAAGGGTGTTACTTGTGGTGTTATCTGTGTATATCAAGGATGCAACACAAAGGCTGAAGATTCAAAGCCAGAAACTAAGCTCCACCAGGAGGTGTTGTCAGTATTATATAAACTGATAAATGACTGATGCTTTCTTTCTGTCTCCACAGCACTGCGAGGCTATAGAGAAGGCTCAGGCAGAGATTCAGAGACTACGACTGGAGCGGGAACGCTATGAGGAATCTATGAAGAAAGCCTTCATGAGGGGTGTATGTGCTCTCAACATGGAGGCTCTCAGCATGTTTAACACTACGGAGGGACGGCCAGAGGAAGCTCCGGTTCATGAACAGCTCGGTCAGTAACACAAAGACTACACAAATCTATTGTTAGAGAATATCCATCTTTTTGAACACAAGAGCTCGACATCCCAAGCCCCATCACTACACGAAAAGACTTTGTACAGCAAACCATGATAAAGGTATTGTCAGCCTTGTCACTGTGCCGTATTGATTCAACGCAGCTATCAAAACAGAAGCTAACAGACAAAAAAAAGCACAGTCACACCATTTCTCCAATAGAGTGCAGCCTTGTGCTATTGACAGGTGTGTAGATTTATGAATGAGTGGAGTGGATGTGGGTCTGTGTTCTTTTCTTGAAGTCATTCACTGACTCATCTAATGGAGTGGTGAGTCAGAGGATGAGCTGGCAAGGGGCACCTCTCACAGGTTGTAACCTTGAAGTGGCGTCAAAGGATTTACTGGATTGCTTTAAAAATAGATTGATATCAGGTGATATCTAGCCTATTTTTATAGTTAAGAATTATTAATGATTAGAAACCTTTTTTAATTTACCAAAGCAGAGTGGCTTGTTTCTGTTATACATTCATTAAAAAAATACTATTAATATTATGTATCAAGAAAGAATTGTGCAAGAGTATGACTCTTCTTTTTCCTTTTTTTCCCCGATAGATCCCCTGGCTCCCCAGGAGGAGTCTGGCTCTGCTACAATGGGTCAACTTCAACCATATCCCATCTCCTCCTCACGGTTCAGCCCACTCCCCTTTGACCACCAAGACCCTCCCTCCCACAGTGAAGCAGAGGATGTGGTGAGACCCTCACAATGTTTAATGGAAACAGGCAACACATGCATTTCAAGAGTTGAGTTGGAGTTCTCCCATGCCATAGTTCGGTTGCTTGTCAAATATCTAATCATGATCTATTTTGTCATACAAAAAGTCCCTGAATTTAAATGTAGAATGTGCTGGCATTTTATCCATGATGTTTCCTTCTATGAGCTTAACATGTATCTTTAAATTCATGCAACTGAAGATAAGTGTGTAGTAGTAGTAGTA
Organism: Trachurus japonicus; assembly: GCF_045865225.1. Lineage (NCBI taxonomy): Eukaryota > Metazoa > Chordata > Actinopteri > Carangiformes > Carangidae > Trachurus > Trachurus japonicus. The sequence goes on along the minus strand of NC_140915.1, from coordinate 26,026,630 downwards.
GTAATAGTAGTAGGTTTTTTTTTTCCTTGAGTAAATCTGTTTGTATTTGCTGCACTGTGAACTCTGCTCTCACTTCCTCTAAATCCACTCCTGTTCCTGTTTGCACTGACTCCTTTTTCCTCAGGTGGGCTCTGGTGCCTCCATGTCTAGGGCAGAAGTACTTCCTCCCACTACAGTGGTGCACAGCTCACTCCCACTTGGAGGCATTGCGAGTTCCAACAAACAGGTTAGCATAACACATGTAGATATGCTTTGGTTCAAGGGCCTCTGTCCACCTCCAGAACAGCTATGTGTAACTATGAGAGCTGTTATATCATCAGAGAAGAAAGTCTCTGCTACATCACAATTATACATGAGTGCTAATTGTTTCAGGTCGGTGGTCGCGCCGTCACAGCCAGTCAACAAAAACCCTCAAAGACTGTAACGGCTCGTGTCACAGCTCGCTCTGACGTGGGGAAGGCTACCCGCGGCAACCTCCAGGTGTTGGGTGTGGCTCCTCCCATGAGCTCTGTGATAGTTGAGCGCCATCATCCTGTTACACAGGTATGGAACTGCTGTCTATGTTTTATTATGTGTACGCCCTAAGTCCTGTGAGGCTGACAAAGAACATAAACATTTCCCTTTGTTTCTCTCTCATTCTTTCAGCTCACCATCGGTCAGGCCACGGCTGCTAAATATCCTCGTTCCTCCCAACAAGCACAGAGCTCCACCGGGGGCAGAGGCTCTTCCAAAACACACACCAGCACGTGCCACGTACACTCCATTAAAGTAGTTGACTGACCACACACACACCTTTCAGAAAATCTTGCTCACGTAGTCTAGATTCAACAAAGCCTATGCAACAATCCTATGAGTAATTACCCTGGTCTTAGTTTCATTTTATCGCCATCTTCAGCTTCCTGTCATGAATGTGGAATGCACAGTCTCCTGAGCAATAAGATTTCTCTCTCAGGAAAGTAGACACAGGTGTTTAGACCTGCACATGTAAATGCTTTTATTTATTATTTAAATATCAGTCGGACAGTTAAGAATGAAATGGATATTTATTTCTACGAAAAAAATCTGTGAATGTGTAAAACCACATATTTTAAATAATTTGTGCTCCTGATGATTTATATTGAGACCAACCATCCAACAGCACCAAGTTGTTTACTTTAGTGAACCAAAGCCATATGTTAATGATTTGATGCACAAATTTGTTTTCAAAAATGAATTGTTTTACTGCTAACTTTCTGTACATATCAGTAGTTAATAATGTAAACATGGAGTTAACCGTGTCAGTCCATGTGTTGCAGTGTTTATCTTCATGAAATGCTGCAGCTCTTGCTGCTGGCACTCTCCGCCTCCATCCGAATCTTATCTGTAAGACAAATGAAGAATTTTTTCTAATAAAACTTTGGCAAACATCCCACAGCTAAATGTTCCAAGATCCCTCATTGTGTTTATTTTGCAGTAGAAAAAAGTTTTGCTGAGTGTACAGTACCTGCAGCTTTCCTGTTCCCTGTGACGATTAGGCCCTGGTAGATTTCTTTTGCAGGGCTCCTCTGAGCCAACTCCTCCCCATGGAGCCAGATCAGCAGCATCCTGTTCCCATGCTCTTGGTAGCTGTGCTGACCTGTGGACAAACACAGCACTGTAGAGCAGGGAAAACATTTCCCCTAGTATAAATAACTTAAAGTGCGCCTGTGCACAGGAAGATAAAAAAAATCAAGGATTTTAATCTCTAACATTTTGGCTCCAAGAGGCTTATGCTATACTATTTCCAAGAGTTGCAGTCAAATGCCTGTGTGGTCACTGTGAGGTGTTGCACCTGTCCACTGCTCCTCGATGGCCGACATCTGGTCCTTAGCGAAGTTCCAGTGTTCTGCCAGTCTCTTCCAGTCTCCTGGTTTCAGGAGCTTGTACGCCAGGTGCCAGGCCATGGAGCGGAGCTGCCTGGTCTCAAAGCGGTGGTCGAGTTTAAACGTGAGCGGAAATTCGCTGTGGACACTCTCATTACACTCAGGGTTGGCCTGAAAGGGCAATTAAATCATGTTAGCAGATTGATAAAGGCCACTAGCCTCGGAGAGCACAGGGGAAGGGATTATTGGAAAGACACTCGCATACATGATTAGCAATATGAATGCCACATTTAAACGTTTTGAAAATCAAGAAGGGAATCTGATGTATCCTTAATTAAATTGGTGGTAAATTGGCTGTCAAATATTCCTAGTTGTGAGGTTTTTTTTTTAGCATGGATGCCTCAATGCTATTAGAGGTGGCTCGGCTCATCTAGAATGTGATGTTAGGAAATTAGTGGTCTGTGATGAATGCTTTTGATTTCAAGGCTTCAAGAATGGATTATGCCACACATGAAAAGGCTAAAAGTTACAAGTATTATTTCACAATTTCTCACCCTCCTCCAGGCGTAGTATCTCTCTGCTTTGATGATCATGTCCACAATAATCACCTCGTCCGCTCTGGCAGCCGTACCAAGAGCTGTCTTCCCCTGCTACTCCAAATTTAACATGTACAACAAAATCCACTATAATTAGAAATCTAAGGTATCAGATATTTTTTTTTATTTTCCTCATACAGATTCAGTGTACCATGCTGCTGTTATGTCGTGGATTCATCATGCAAAGTGACTATGAGATAGCCAGTGTACACATACAAGAGCAAAATTTTACCTTGCACTTCTACTTTACTCCAGAAATTTGGGTTTTTCGAATTCTTACCCTGTCCCGGAGTGTCAGATCCAGCCCAGCTTTAAGAAGCATCTCCACAACTTCTATCCTGGCCAGCTCTGCAGCAAGATGCATAGCAGTCTGGGATCTCTGACAGTTCATAGCACAGGACAGCTCAGTAAAGCTTACACTCACTACTTTAATGTTTATGCATATGGGCAGACACCTCGTTTTACTGTGTTTGTAGGGAGGTTATACCTTATCAGTGACATTAATGTTGCAGCCAGCGTCCAGTAGAGAATGGATGACAGGGATGTGACTGTTCTTCACTGCCAGATGGAGAGGAGCCTCTAGGTGCTGCATGGAAAAAATGACACAAATGACAGAAAAAAAAACATGAGCTCCAAAAAGTGAAGTCATAATTTAGAAACTATGTAAAATTATAATGATTTGTGTCTAGATAGCACATCAGCAGCACAGCACAGTGTCTGTGAGCTGTGTTGCAAGAAAACTTTACTGACAGAGTGTGCTACTGCCACCTAGCTTGTGTGCTTACCTGATTCTGAAAGTCAGGGCAGGCTTTGAACTCTAAAAGGATCTGGACAAGAAATGTGTCTCCTCTTTCTGAAACTGGATGGAGAGCGCTGCATTTGGCCTACAAGAGAGGGAGTTCAGCATTATAAGCTAAGATTAACAGCCCTAATACATTTTATCCTATACAGTAGTATCATTAACAGCATGACACTACCAGAGATTCATTTGTAAGTCAGCCTAGTGTTGTATTGTTATTGTACCACTGTGAGGATGTTGGGGTCACAGCCAGCCTCCAGCAGGGCCAGAACACATTCTTCCTGTCCGTTGTCTGCAGCCTGGTACACCGCCGTCTCACCATCCTGCAACCCAGAGCACCTCTCAGTAAAATATAGTAGTGGTGCTGGATAACCACAACAAGAAGAATATTCTTCACAGACATATAAAAGGTTTATGATGCTCACAAAATTAACAAGAATTCATAAATCAAGGAACCATTTTTACTCAAGAAATCTGGATAAACTATATGATTTTATACCAACTCTCTAAAAAGTTACTTTTTTATTATTATTATTTAAAAACAGGTAACGATTGCCATCTTAACATAGATTACATTCATCATGTCATGAATCACCTGTCCTAGTCAGCACAATCTGTGGCCGGAAGTATCAGTTCAAGCCAGAACATTGTTTACCTTTGTAACCAGTACATGTTTGATACGTCTTAATTAATCCCAAATGGAGCCACCGTCCAGCAGTGGATTAGCCACTGAGCACACACAGTTACAAAGCAAAGCGTGATATAGAGAGGATGTTTCCACTGATTGTCTACCATATTGACTTCATCCCGAGTATCAAAGCTCTGCAGCAGCAGTTGGACGGCATCCAAGTGGCCGTTCCTGGCAGCTAAGTGCAGGGGCGTGTCTCCTCTCTGACAGAAGGGAGGGAGGGAAACAACTGGCATCAAAGAGTGTTTGACTTTGAGCTCGCTTGCAGGTGTGACACAGAGACGACACACTCAGGCGCATGTGAGCATAATCAGCCATATATTGCAAAAAAAGGTGCACCAGAAACACACAAATAAGTCCATATTACACACCTGGTTGGGTTTCATAGTTGCCATTTTGTACGGCTCCATCAGCATCTCTAACATTTCCACACACCCATGCTTGGCCGCCAATGCAAAAGCACGGTGCCCTGACTGAAAAATAATAACAACCACTTATTTGGAACTAGCACATTAACTATATTCACTTGAGCTTTTCTAAATAAGAGAATAATACATTAACTTTCTAAAAAAAAAAAAAAAAAAAACTCCAGTTGAGTTTATACCTGGTCATCTTTGTCTAGTTCTTTCATCTGTAGGTCATTAATAATATACTCAATTATTTCAGTGTGGTTGTTGATAGCAGCACAGTGCATAATGTTCAGTCCTTCCTGTTGAAGAGAAAAACAAGTTATAATTCAGAAAACATTTTCTGTTGAATCAAGCACTATGAGTTTAACTTGGTTTGCACTGGACAAATTAAAAGTATTATGTAACAAGAAAAACAAGTGAGTCTGCCCAGAGGTTTCTAACAGGATGAGCATGCAATGGTAGATTTAAAACCCAGGATAATCCAGGATAATGAAAATGAATCAACAAGTGCCTGAGGAGGAGAATTTTTTGTGTTTGATGAAGACAAAATGACACTAATGTCTATGTGTTTCTCTCTGTCAGTAAAAGAGAAACAGCAGAACAATGCTCTTTGCGTCTTTACCTCGTTCTCAACCTTGTGTTCAGCCCCGGCCTGCACTAATAATTTCAGGATCTCCAAACTGCCAAACCAGGCAGCCAAATGAATGGGTGTCACACCATACTGTCAGCCACAGAACACAAAATGGAAAGTTGTGATTACTTGAAAACTGTTGTGTAAGCTATTGTCTGGGGCTCAAGTCTTCAGATGTAGCTGTATCAAACACTCTCACGTTGTCTCTCTGATCCACTTTGACCCTGCGCTGTAGAAGAAGCTGGACGGCCTCTTGGTTTTTGCCAGCAACTGCATAGTGGAGGGCAGTCCTGTTATGCTAAAACAAACAATCAGTAGGTTTCTCTGGAATCTTAGAGATGAGTCTGTGTGACTTTATTCAGTACAATGCTGTGTAATGTGAGAGCTTGTGTTTTTAGACCCACCACATTCTTTGCATTGGCATTCAGCCCTTTTCCAAGTGTCTTCATGGTTTCCACGTCATTCCTCTTAGCTGCCTCTATAAACTGCTTCTCTGCATCAAGCACTACATAACACAACAGGCAGGAAACTTTTACATGTCACTATCAATATATATTACTATACTATACATAATAGCATGGACCAAGTTTAATAATAGCAGAACATTTTGTCTTGCGGCCACAGTCGTTTTATTTTTCAGGCTTTCTCATTTTCTTTTCCTTGTGTACTCACACATCTCTTTGTTGTCAAAGCTGTTGTCCGTGTCTTCCGAGTGCTTGTTGGTTATGAAGTCAGCAAAGCCCCTCGCGGTCTCCTCCGTCAGCCACTTTCGAGGGTCCAGATTCTCCTTCTTCGGACGATGCTTCTTGATCATCTCTCTCAAAGCCAAAGCTCTTCTCGCCATCGTGAAGCTCTTAGTGGAACTGAGGTGGGCTCGGTTAACATGTAACAAGCAGTAGAGAGTGTACACACAGAACACAAACCAAACAAAATGCCTGTACAACTGAAAATAAACAGATCGCACAAAAGCTGAAAAGGCTGTTTCACCTAGAGTTCCCTTCTTCACACAGCCAACAGCAAAACTTGAAATGGAGACACACTCCTACTGGTTTCCTAATTGCTGGAGGGCCGACCCATGTTTGCTTTACTTGCTCACACCCTTGAGAGACTGCTGATAACCTACCAGAGAACACTCAACATGCCACACTGCAACCTGTGTTACGTGAGTGGCAGGTGGCAACAGTGCAGCTTCATTTCTATTCACTTCACAGTGACATGAAGATGTTACACCAAGTGTTTTTTTTACTGTATTTTCTATGAACACAGTGGAATATTTACAAAAGATTAACATAAGACTCTAACAGTAGTTTAACTTGTTTGTTCAGGGAGGTCTGACTTGTTACACTCTTCTTTTCACCAGTTCACAAAACCTGATGCACCACTGTGCTCGGCTGCTTCTGAAGTAAAGTTTTGGTTAAGATAAATCAGGTTAATCGAAAACAGACGGTATCTCTATGAATGCAAAATAATACAACAGTAAAATTGTAATTTATTGCAACTTTGATTTATTGATAGAAGGATTCTCTTATCTTTATTATTCAACATCTGTAATTATCACAGAGAGATTAAATAAATAGACCTGGAAATTAAATATCTGAATTGAATATTGTGAAGATAAATTAGAAATCACACTAGAAGGCAGATTTTAATAAATATTCTAATGTTCAGTTTATCATACATTATAACAGAAAGCAGAGGCTTATCTTCAACAAAAATAAGAAAACTGCCTGAAACAAAAGGCCATTTTTAATCTGAATTGGTATTCATCATCTTTCCTTGTGCATGTGACAAATAAAAAAAAACGTATATATAAAGGCATAACAGTGCAACTGCTTATAGTGCTTATTGCTTACCTAATATCAGCAATCTTTTTTTTTAATAATTACAGCTTTTTTAAGAATACTAAATATGGCTTTGATATGCAATGATTGTGAAGACACTGAACGTATGTAGAATCTACAGCTTGACCAAACCCTGCTCAGAAAAACCAAGATACTCAAGTTATCTGTGGTTAATTTCCTGTCGAGAACGGTCCTAGGTCCTCCAGACAAGGACGTGTGCATGACTGTCACCTGAAGAACCTGTCGATGGTGTTGCGAGGGCCCAAGCCTTTAGCTCTCTTCGGAGGAGGAGAGGAAGGCGAGTCCTTTCTAAAATTTGTGAAATCAACACAAAAAAACAAAAACAAACAGTTTTGTCATTCCACTTAACCTACAACACACGGTATATATAGAGACCAAGTCACTGTTTTGTACTGGAACAATATGTGTTAGAGCATCCTCACCTTTTGCTTTTGCCTTTGCTTGTTTGCCTTGGCAGGAGATGGTCTCTATCTGTGAACAGGGACAAATGGACGGGAAAAAAACAACTCAATTTTTATCTCTTCTCCGACAAAAAAAAAAGGCATCTACTGTGGAGGTACGCAATTGCGGCACCTCTCCTGGGATATAAAGAGTGCAATTTCTGTGGCAGGATTGTTTAAGAGGAAACCAGGGTGCAGTTCATTGTAGGAAATGAATAGGTGAGAAAGTGATTTAGCCATTTCCAAGACCAGGGCAAAGAGAGCCCCATGGGGTGAAATGAGATCTCTTTTCTCTGTAGGAATTGATACAGACTTCTCACACAATGTCACTGTCAGTAAATAACAAGGTCATAGGTCACAGACGCATGTCTCCCAATCAGACATTCCTCCTGTTAGCTCACATCTCATAGACGTTTGAACAAAGACTGCATCTGTGGCCAGCAGAAACATATACAGTACTGTACATTGAGAGACTTAAGACTCATGCTGAAAACACTGATATACAGCTAAACTAAATGCTGAATTGATGATGTAGTATAAAGAAAAAAAGAAAAGAGCACAGAATGTGTTGGGTGAGGAAGTCTCAGTTGATCCACACTCTCACCTGTGGCCTTGCTATTAGTAACTGGAGGTGGATTTATGTGAGATGATGTCTGTCCCCCCAGCTCATGCAGGACCTCCTGGTTCAGGCAGAGGTCGACGTGGTGGTTAAAGATAGTGAGGTCATCGGTGTCCTGGGTCAGCTGACACACCGGGCAGATGAGGACAGGGCCTTTATCATCACAGGGCTGGGGCTGTTGAGAGGTCACGGTTTCGTTGTCGCTACTGATCAACAAGACCATGTGAGCAGAGTCGTTTTTCACGCATTGAGGATCGACTCTGTTCGGCTCCAGCTCTTCACTGTTCTTTGCCTCCTCCTCCTCCTCAGCCTCACACTCCTCTCTCCATTTTTCCAGCACTTTACGATCTTTATGATCATTCTCTGAATCTAAATCTGACTCGGACTCAGAATCTGTGCTTTGATTTGGCTTTGTTGGACACTCACTAAGACACTGGTCTATATGTCTGTTGAAGACGTTCAGATCGGCCGTCTCCACCCGCCTGAAACACACGGGACAGGTGAGGCTCTCTGACACCGCGCCATCACAGCCTGATGTGGATGCATGGGCCTCAACAAAGTCGTTTTCTGCCCAGTCTGAGGCTGTTTGAGGCACTTTTGTTGGGGACTCCACTCCTTTTTCAGTATCAGAATCTGTCGAAGTAATCTCAAAAACAGTCTCAATTTGTCCTTCCTCTTGTGCGCTTGAACTTGCTGCCTGGAGTTGCAATCTTTTAGCATGGGCCCTTTGGAAGAAAGACTGTTGGGGTCCCTCACCCATCTGTCCTCCCTCTAACCCCCTCTGCTTGCTCCGCCAGGGAAATTCCACCTGTTTCTGGCACTTCTGCACTGGGGGAAGACTCTGGACAGAGTGGTTGGACAGATGCTCTTTTGCAGGTTTTTGATGCATTCCTTGGACAGAGGCACTGGAATCTGTCTTGCCTGGCTGAAGAAAGCCAACGATGCTCCTCTGCAGGGGCTTTTTATCATCCGAGCTGACAAAAGCAGAAATTCGAACACCTACGAGCACAAAAACAAATTATCCGGAGAAAACTGCAAAAATGAATGCCAACTGTGTTATTATCCACATGCAGTGTGACACAGATCATTTAGATTTATTTCAAGCTAGTTATATTAATTGATATGTCAGTTACATTGCTCAATCTAATTACCCATGAGCCTCAGTCTGAGTGGCTGGGGGCTTTCATTTTCTATTTCCGTTTTCAGCAGGTCCTTAGCAACAGCAAAGATCTCATCCACTGTAGCAACAGCACACGGCAGCGTCAGTGCCCTGGTTTTCACCTCAAAGTTCACGTTCTTAAGCTTCAGTGTTACCGTTTTACCCTTCATGAAAAGGAAGAAAATACATTTGGAAAAACAGTTAAGATCATTTCTGCTGTTTTTTTCCCCCACAACAACCTCTTAATTACTCACATAATTGATAGTTTGTATGGAAGAGACATAAATAGAAGCAGTGTAAACCTCTATAATCTGTCATATCACTGATTGATTTGTCAGAATGCATTTTGTAACATGCCACAAAGCGCCTTCACAGTAATGTGATCATCTCCCAGGGAGACATTTCCAAGGCTGATAGTAGCCCCTGCTGTCTCCTTAATGGCCTTCCATTTCCTCCTGCTATCAAGGCCACATCGGGACCCAAGCAGGGGGGTGATGGTCGTGCTTTCGCTATCGATTGGAAAAGGAATGAACAGGTTGAGGTAATTGTACAAGATTTGGTTTGGAGTCATTGTGATTCTAGGGTGGACTAGAATAAGATGGCATTCCTTTTTTCTTTTTCTTACCGAGGACTCCAAGCCCATTTTGTGTCCATTTCTTTTCAAAGGTTCCCTGGGCTTGTTTGCTTTTGTTATTTCTCTGCAACAGTCTTTTAGACCTCTAAGGCAAGATCCAGCTGAGCACAGTCTGCTGCAGCAACAGAATAAAACCACATGCATGGCTGATGTAACCATGACTGTCTCGCATCGAATTGTCGTATTTTTTGGGCCAAAAAATTGTCTCATTCTAACCCACTTGTGCAGAAAATATGCATTTCATGCATAAAATAAACCAACTCTGACACACAAGTACCTTCAGATCTTCTTTCTTCATGTCCTCTGCTAAGTCTTCACACAGCTCCCTGCATAAGGAAAACTGTTCCTCAGCTTTACTCAGTTCTTTAAATGTCCTATAGATATAAAATGGCACAAAATGAGTTAGAGTGAAGAGGAGGGACCCAAAAAGAATCAATTCAGTCAGAAGTGAAAAATCAATGTCAATGTCTATTTATGCCCCATGAAAACCAACCTTTCTGTGCTCATGCTTTTTCGGTCTTCATGCCTGTATGAAAGCAAAGCCTGTGAGTGGTGTCTCTTCTTTTTCAATCAACTGAGTTTGTGCTGAGTTTTACTAAGCAGACTTCACCTTGGTATATGTGTGGCGCCCAGACCCAGGGAGACCTGCATGAAATGATGCCAGGATGCCTCGGAGAACAACAATGCCAGCAGTGCCATCTTCTGACCAAGATGAGAACAGCTGCTGATGCCCAGGGCGTTTAGCATCTTCTCACTCACCTTCCCTATGCCAGAAACCTGGAGGGATACACAAAAACCTTTTCACTGGTCTTAAATATTTGGATAGATTTTCCTTCAACCATCCTCTCCCAGTCTGCAGCACATCATTTGTCACTTCACACCACACCTACCAGCCTTTAATAAAACAACAACTCATGATTACACTCTTAACAGCTTTCCGTAATTATTCAACAGCAATGGCAAAAGGCTTTGTTTATGTTTTAGTCTGAGCAATGTGTACTCTACTTTGCGAACTGGAAGATTCTGGACGAAGTCCATGACTGCCTCTCTGGTGGAAGGGAGTCTGTACTGGCCGTTGGGCTTGTTCTTGTCACTGCACACCTTGGCAAGCATCATGTTCGGGGCAATTCCTAGAAGTGTGAGTAATAATTGAAATGAATGAAAATTATGTATGTTAATAAACAGCTGGTAAATACACAAATGCATAATGTTTAACAACTAGATATGGTATTGCAGAGATTTCATGTTACTGCATTGTAAATTGTAAATGACAGTGAGTAAAGTAGAGTTGCCTAAATGTACCTTTTATTCAGTACAGTACAGACATTGTGAGGGAGGGCAAAGAAACCCTAATTTGAGTAGATGTTATAATCCCATGTGGAACAAATGAAAAAGCAAAACAACAAACAATATCATTATTACATCATTATTCACAGTAGTTTTCCCCTCACCTGCACTGGCAGTCAGCATGGTCTTCTGCTCAATGCGGAAGCGCATCTCTCTCACAGCCTCCTCAACCGTCGTCCCAAACGCCTCAAAAGCGCCACCGCCACCGCCAGAGCCCGACAGGCAGGGTGAGGAGCTCGGGCTGTCCTCAAACAGGACAGGAGAGAGGTCTTTCACCTCTGGCAGCGCCTCTTGGGAGAGCTCAGTCTGCTCTTCACCTTTACAGAAAAGAAAAGATTTCACACAATAATCAGACGAATTACTGGTGTATTTTATGGTATGTTGTCAAAGTTATAAAAACCACACAGAATCCACCATAAACGTATTCTATATTCCTGTATGATTAAGTCCTGCCTGTAGCAGTGCTGCTGCTGCTGCTGGCGCGAAAGTGATGTGTACGAGCAGACTCCGGCCAACTCTGCCTGTGAACCAGGTGGTCTGTAAAATCCAGAAATGCTTCATCTAGGCTCATTGGCTGGAAATGAGGGTCATAGTCTGCAAAGATTTCCCGGATCTAATGAAGAGATACAAATTGATGACCACCAGTTGAAGTGAGAAGCCGCTTCAAAGCGGCATGTCTTTTGTGTTTTGGCATTGCTATTACCTCTTCGCTCACAGCTCTGTATTTGTCAAAGTTAGTTGGAACAATGACTAAGTTGGGGCAGAGTTTCTTTGCAATGAAGCCAGGCATGGCGGCTCGAACCCCGTACTTCCTGGCATGGTAGTTAGAAGTTGACTGAAAAAGTAAGAGTGAGAACACTTGTACATAAATCAGGCAATCTGAATATCACATAGAAAATGCACATTTGACATCAATATAATGTTGTCACTGGTTTAAATATCCATAATCTCCAATTTAAAAGTAAAAAGTAAATATTAAAAGCAAATATTACTTAAAATATGACTGAATTGTACTTATTACATGATAAAATGTGGTATTGCTGAAAACACACTGTTGTACTTTGTATCAAATCGTTTCCTATTACAATTATTAGTACTTGTTATGTACATATTTTTTTCCTATATTCTATAACTCACCAACATGCTCATAGATCCTACAGCCATGGGTTTGTCCGTCAGCTCAGGACAGTCTCTCATCTCCACAGCAGCGTAGAAAGCGTCCATGTCCACATGCACAATCACACGGTTTAGATTGCGACTACCCTCCAGTGCTGAGGCCATCTTCTCCACCTAAACAGAGAGATTTGATCAGCATAATAGGCTGAAATCCAGCTTTTCATTAGACAGCACAGCATATGTGACACCAACTTTACCCAGCAAAGCCCATAATCTCTATTACCTGAGCTTGTGCTTTTTTCAACTGCTGCTCTGTGATCTGAGCCTTTTGTAGCATCATTTTCTCAATGCGCTGGTTCACCTGCTGCTCTCTCTTCAGCTCATTCTCATAAAACCTTGATCCCTGCAGGGCGAAGACAAGGACAACTGAGAGTTACAGATTCTGTAGCACAGATATAATGAAAAGCTACAATAGCACGATTTTTGTTATTACACCGGGGACATGGGTCTTTCACACAAGGCTGGACACAGTCTGTTGAAATGGACCTCACATTTCATACTGTCCACAGCACTCTGAAGCCAAATTTGCACTTTTCTACACATCTCTTTGATAAGAGTCTTTCTGGTTACAAAGGTGACCCATCCACATCATCCGGACACAGAAGAGACCACTTGTTTGTATGACTAGGATTATGTAAATTATGAATTCCTTGTAGGAACTAGTAGGCTATAATATAAGTAGGCTAAAGTGCCAGTGAGTAGTTTGAGTGCACCTTGGATGACTCCATGATGATCTTGTTAATCTTGTCCCTGTCAAGACCCTCCATGCCGGCTTTGTTGTCATTGAGAGCCATTCTGGAGAGGAAGCCCTCTCCTTTCCTGTCCGCAACCCCATCCTCCATCCTGAAGACCCTTGATGATGAGAGAACAGTCGTTTTATGGCAGTGATATCCAACGACCTCAGCTTTCCAAAGTTATCTGATGAAGCTGTAAGATATCACAGATTCGTTTCCCATCATATGTGCGCCTCTTCGAGCAAAATCGAGAAAAACAACACTGATGTAGACATTAAAGCGAGAACGACCACATTGGATCTCTCTAACGATCATGTTCATAGATATATGATCATGCCCCTACATATTTTGAAACCGGTGACGACTTTAGCGGCACTTCCGCGTACCCTCGTCATCACCGGAAGAGGCGGGGTCTTTTGATTTACCATTGTTTGTTTACCTCCTCAAATAGGCTACACTTTTTAATATGACATTAAAGGACGTTTTGTGCGACTGAATTGGCACAAAGCACCATTAATGGAAACTTTTACTAGATCACTTAAAAAAAAATCCCTTTCAAACAAATATAAACCAATTATTAACATAAAATGTCTCCAGATCATAGTGGAGGGGCATCACAGTTGTGTAGTTCCAGAAAACAATGTAAAACAAAAATTATTAAAATATTTTTGCAGTTCTTCATCATCATCAGTTCAGAAAAATAAATGTTACAAAAAAAATCACCTATATTATGTAATTGTACCCTCGTGACCCTTACAAGGTTTCCTTTTGATATGAAGCATAACTTATCTCAGTGAACTCAGGACTGAGGCGTCATCATTTCATTATGTCCAAAGTACACAGGACACTCAAAGAGATCTTCTGAAAGATAACCAAGCACAAATTACTGTGGCACAGTCTGAAACGTCGAGCTTGGACTCTATAGCAGCCACACAGCCAGCTTGTCTACGGAGTAAAACCTGGCCAACTGATCACTTCACTCATAGATATATTTAATAAAATGTTGTTTCTGCAGCAAAACATTCATAGTATTTCATCCGCTTTGAAAAGTTAAGTTACCAAAACTGAAATGTGATGTTCCGGCATGTGTTCTTTCAAAGTAAATGTTACGTGGCATATATTACATAGAAAAATGACTATAACATGCATATTCATATCTCCGCAGTAAGAAACCATATTGCTCATCTATATAATTACATTTTTGTCACGGTTTATGGTTGACCGACTTGACAAAGTGAAGCTTTTAATTTGAAGGTACATGTATTGAACTTCCGGTTTGGTCGTACCTGTGTGCAGCTTGACGTCAGTCTCTGTACGTACACAGTAAAGCGTGGCCACAGCTCCCCCCTCCCCTCCCCTCCCCTCCCCTCCCCTCCTCCCCGCTCCAAGCCCACCGGACCTGAATGAAGACAAGCTAGTCAGTCCTCAGCTACGGGCTAACTTAACTGCGGAACTACAACAGCAGCAGCAGCAGCAGCAGCAGCAGCGGTGCAGCTCGTCTCTCGTCGTTTTGCAGACTGGAGTTCAGGCACAGCGTTAACATTAAGGCCTCCTTTTGTCGCTCACTCTCACCGACCGAGGCTACGAGAGCTACAACGAGAGCGGTCACAAGTTTGCTGGTTAAGTTAACGCTAGCTGGTTGCGTCGTTTGACAGCTAACGCTAACTAGCTTAGTCTCATTGGTATTCGACGTCAGTTTCAAAACAAAGCCCGCAAAAACCCGAGAAGTTCAGACTCAGCTGTCACCTCTAAACTAGCTCTAGAAAAAAACAAGCTATCTCGGGAAACGACTTTAGATAAATTACGTTAACGCTATCCAGCCGATGTTTTTTGCTTGCTCAGTTAATGCCCAATTAACGTTATTTCGTTGGGGGGTGGGGGGTGGGGGGTTAGGCTAAGTTGAAGAAGCTGTCAGCAGGTTGGACAGCGACGCGTTTTGAACTGATAACTACGTGGCTCTGTCCATAAAAATCAGAGTCAAGTTTATCTTTCTCCCAACCTTGGATTTAAATGTCCGAGAAAAGTTCATCGTCCGGCTCGGATGAGGATGTGGACCCGGAATCTGGGCAGCTGGTGGAGCACGGAGGCGTTTTGAGCAAAGTAAGTGAATTACCGTGAATGTCACAGTGGTTTATGATGCAGAAACAACTTCTAGCTCCGGTGTTTTAGTAACATAGCATTAGTCTGAAACCCAGGCGGACATTTATAATGTGTTAGGACAGCTGGGTTCATTCCTGCAGGTACATCATCACTTACTTTGCCTCGGGATCTGTTTACTGCAGAGTGCAACTAACCTGTCTTGTGTCTCTTGTGTGTGTGTGTTAACAGTGGACAAATTACATACACGGATGGCAGGACCGATGGGTCGTGTTGAAAAACAACACTCTGAGCTACTACAAGTCCCAGGATGAACGGGAGTACGGCTGCAGGGGGTCTCTGTGCCTCAGCAAGGCTGTCATCACGGTACGTATTTACTCTGACAGCAGGAAGGGACATTTCTCCCCTGCGGTCTAATGCACAGGTAGATGGCACCGTGAGCGCAGGACCTGGTCACATTTTTACTGAATGAGGATCTCTGAGTGAAACTAACTGTTGAGGAAGTGGCGATGTTTTGATTTTGTCTTCATGTAACCAGCATCGACTTGGACTTGTATTCCTTCAATCCGTGTTGTTCATAGATAAAACAGTAAAGTTTAACAAGTAATGAGGCCATTACTAAGATAGCAGGTTCAGATTCAGACTTGTATTTTAGCAGACAAAGGCTCCCAGCAGTCATTGGAGCACACTCCCATCATGGCTCCTCCTGCTCCGTGGCACCTACTGCACAGACTACCTGAATTTAGGCATTCCTACAGTTAAAATGTAAGCTAATAACCATATACTGTAGAGATTGGGCCTGTTCCTCCCTATGCAGGCCTCCCGTTTTGTTGGTGAGATAAGCTGAAATCCCACACCCTGGTTAAATATTCACTGGTCTCTCTGAGCATACCGCCACCAAGTACAGAGGCCAAACAAATGGTCTCACTGTGATTTGTGCAATAGGGATTATATGACTTAACCCTGGATTAAAAAACAGTAACAGGAAAACTTAGTCAAAGTAGTCATTTGAGCAAGCATTACTGTGCAAATCTGAATGGGACTCCACACGCCATTCATAGTGTTGTGTAATTTTGTTATAGGTGCCTAACTTGGAGTGTACACAGTTTAATTACCCAAGCTCACTCATGATTAGACTAATATGACCCACACAGCCACTTGTTACTGCCTCTGTCTTCTTTCTAAAAATCAAAAGCCAGTGCTGTCTAAGGAGCCTGGTCTGGGGAGTCAGGAATGCAGAAACATGCCTCTGCTTCTCTTCTTGCCTAACATCAGTCTGTTGCATATTGTGGAGTTGCAGACACCAGACTGTCCTCCTCGCACAGAGGCAAAATCTGCAGGAAATGTTACTGTCTGAAAATTCCTGTTGTAATTCCTATCGTTCCGAAGATCCACTATCTCAGACTCTTATTGCATCTCAGCACTAGTGTTTCCTGTTACTTTATACAGAGCACCCTTGAGTGAATAATAATAGTAGGTATTTCTATTTATTCTGTGAGGTAGTATTTTCTTTCAAATGCAAATCGGTAAGCAGACCTACCACTGTAAAGACTGCTCACAGAAGAAAAAAACTAAGTGTTAAATGTCTCTTTTTATAAACTCGGACTGTCAGTGTTTTACTGATTAGCCCTCATCCTTATACTGAAAATGCCACAGTTCTATACAAGGGAAAGAGCCAGGACAGCATGGACAGTAGTGCTTACGCAAGGGGAAAGAAAATGTTCCAGGCAGAATGAAGGAGGTATAAATTGGATTGTAAAGCGGAGGTTTATGGGCCGTGTCTGATACAGCACAGTAAGATAGACTGGTTTCCTCTAACCAGTAATGGCATCATGGCTGGGTACACTTGAGGTTACCACTGCATACCTTCCTTATAGTGAAATTTTGAAACTGTTGGGCATTTTTGATGTTACACCTGTATGGGAGGGAGGGAGGAGACTGCAGTAAGGTTATCTGACTGCAACGGAAAAGTCAGGACAAGAGAAAAGCACTCACCCCTTTCAGCATTCCAGATAAACAACTTGTAAAATTTGATACCAGTGTTAAACTGTTGAGACAATGTTGCATAAAGTTATTCAGGCTGACAGTTTGTTTTCAGAGCTGGAGTTGTCAGTGGCAGCACATGAGTGTCATTCTGCAAATCTAATTGAACTTAGGCAACATGAGGTTATGTCAGCTGACAGAGCAGCTGTAGTCTCGTCGCTACCGAGGAGAAAGACTCGGGGGATATTCAAGTCACCTGTGTCTTATTTCTCAATAGAAACCTTTGCAAAGCAGATCTCGCCACAGCTGAGTGCAGGGGTTTAAATTCCAGTCACGGAGGAAACTCTTGGGTGAAATTCTTGGGTGCACGTGTTTTGGGTGCAGGTCAGTAGGTGGAGCTGGGTGGGGTGCACTGTAGAACGGGGGAGTGAAATAGCTGAAAGATTTGGCCCAATAGTGGAAGGAAAGGTCACGGTGACCCAGGATCAGACAGAGGCATGCTGGAAGAATATCTGTGTTTTTGCACAGCTCTGTTGCGGCTGTGTAGGGTTGTGGCTCGAGACAAAATGCATCAGTTTCTAATTAAAATTCCTGTTTATTGTGTGTGGCTGAGGCGTTCTGTGACTGATTTAATCCATGTGTGTCCAGAATGTGTCACACGAATAGTCAGCCAGTGTCAGAAACAGACAGATGACTTGTAGAAGTGTCATAATAGAATTTTTCTCCCCTTTTCCTGAGTGATATTTATTGATCAAGGGAAAATTGTTTCAGAGAATGTTTGCATTTTGCTATTCAAATAAAGACATTTGGATTTGGTGATGGTATTTCCTGACATGACTCATGCACTCTCTGCCTGATGATTATTCATGAGCCCTCTCTTCTTTCTGTGCAGCCTCATGAGTTTGACGAGTGTCGTTTTGACATCAGCGTGAATGACAGTGTTTGGTACCTCAGGGCTGAAGATCCTGAGCACAGACTCCAGTGGATTGAGTCGATAGAGCTGCACAAGGTGAGTAGCACATCTTTCTCTTTTTCTTCAACAGAGATTTTGTGGATCCTCCTGGCTCCTTTTAACATGTTGGCTTGCTTCTCAGACAGACTTTGTTGTGATTCAGAGGAATTTTGCCCAAACTGCAAGAAAGTCAGCTGCATTACAGCCTGGATGCTTGAAACCAGTCCCTGTAGTTTCCATTGTTTTGTTTTTTTAATTTGTATTATTTGCTTGGTGTTTGTCAAGAATTTAAAAACATCTTCCTTTGTCATATGGTGTCAGTCCCATGGGCTGTGATAAATATTTTATTCCTTTTTTGGCTTGCTTGGCTAATCGCCTGCTGAAAGTTTTGTTTTGCTGCATTATTCACCTATTTCAGGTATTTGGGTTCAGTTTTGGGTCGGCACGATTTATGGAACAGACAGGGTGTTATCTGTTTTGTTCGGTGAGCTGGGTGTGGCTGGACAGAGATTCGGACACACATTCACGAACGCACACAGGGCCATTTACCCTGGGAATGTGAGGAATCTGAGGAGTGAGGTGTTGAGGTGGGGGTATCCCCTGTCATCAGATACCAGGCAGCTGCTCATTCTGCCAGGACATCTAGTTAATTTAAGAGTTGTGAAGTAGACTGAGTATGTTGTCATGGTTGTGGTTCATATTGTTAGTGTGTGAAAGGTTGTATTTAGGTGGTTTATGTGTGCAGTGTGTTGGTGACTATTAGTCACTGCTTAAGCGAGCTATTCAGTCAGGAGTTCATTAGGCTGAGGTCTGTAATGCTCTTTGGTTGCTGCAAACATTATTACACAAAAATCACATGTCTTAAACATGTTGAGATAAGGCAGGCCAGATGGGTTTTGTAACTTTATAACAAACAAAGTTGTGGTGTTTTTCCACAACACCACAATGTGCATATAAAACAGAACAATCTGTTTTACTGTAGTTAATTCTTTCAAAGAAAAACTGTGTTCTGTCATACGATAATTCTGTCTATAGATAGTTAACGATCAGTTCAGTCTTATTTTTCTCTCTTTTCTTATCTTTCTTTCTTAGTTTTTATTGACTTGCTTACACAGTGTTACAAATGTATTTCTACAGTACAGGCAATAAACCTGAGTAATACCAATCATTGTAGTGTTGTATGAAATGTGACAAGAGGTCTGTGTTGTCGCTGCACAAGTGATTTTAGTTATGTAAATTAATAATTTGTCTTCTCATTTGTTAGCCACATTAAAATTGTAGGTGGGAGACCACAGAAAACACACCATGCTTGAGAAAATAATCACTGTCCTGTGAACTCTCATTAGCCCCACTTCTCTGCAAAAACGGTGCCATGGATGGTTTCCGCAGAGCCACTGGATGTTGGCATGTCGACTGTGTGTGAGTGACTGCAGGTCTCTCGCCCATTAACAACAGTGTGAGAGTATTTCAGGGTTATGTCTGGACTGTGGCCTTCAGTAACCTCACTGGACTAAATTGCTGCACCACCTGCAGCATTGCTGTAGGTGAGTGTGTCAGCACTGCTCCCAGCTGGACACACAGGGACTTGCACCATCCAGTGTTCACTACTTGTATGCAGATAGTAGACGTTGCATCAGAGGTTGGACGCTCCAAAATGAATGAACCAGTGTAGCCCACCTCAGGACTGTGTCTATTTTTAGTTATTCTACAGATATTGATAAATAAGATGTACAATATAGGTTTCGCGTCCATTTCCAGTGCTGGAAATCTGATTACAAAAGAATAGGTGTAATACACATTCATACACAGGGCTCCAGACTGCCGCTAAATGGGGGCATTTTAAAATTAAAATTGAGATAGTGCAAGTACATTTTTCATCTACTTGCACATGTGCAACCAGTATTTTTATTTATTTATTTTATCACTGGTGAAATGTGGAAGTGGCGACTCAAAGTATCTGAAATCTGTCATTTTCCAGCTTGGGATCAATAAAGTATATCTATCTATCTATTAACAGTTGTCAGGCCAATGTGTGTGAGGATCATGAATGAAAAGGAAATGTGAATATTGGCTTTGCAAATCGATTTACAATGTGCGCCCCTAAATTTTTTGCTTACACTCCTAAAATTTTAAGTCAGGGGTCACTGTGAGTCTGGAGCCCTGATACATACAGCAGCTTTCCAACATTACTGTCATGAAAAATAATATATTTGGAATTGTTACAAGTAATTAAATCTTAAGCTTTCTCCCTAAAGCATTAAGTGACGCTTATAGTTTAACTTTCTGTCTCTTTTAAAGCCCTGGACAGTTGACTCAAGTAGAAACTGGGACAACGAATAACCTTTTAGAATGAACCAACTAAACATTTTTTGAAATGTTGCAAGAAACTATTTGAGGGTTTGTCTTGGTTTCAAAACGATAAAAATGTGGTTAAACGTGGGTTAAACAAGTCACCATTGCAGCATTTAAGTGTTTCTTATGTTACACTTTGTAAATACAAACCACCGTCATTTGCCCATTTTACAAAACTAGGCAGTTATTGTTGAGGAAAGGTAAGCAGTTGTTGTGCAAGCCCATTGTGTTTATAACGCGTTGGTGTGTTTGTGTTGGTGGAGGGACATCGTGCTAAATTCTGGGACATTAAGTGCAGCTCCTGATGAATAATGATTTTTTTTTTTTTAATCGCTTGTTCTCACAGCAACAAAAAATCAAGAGGTACTCATTGCTCACAACAGAGAGGACTGTTCCATTCAGTCAGATTCAGAGGGGGTGATATCAGAGGGGAGTGGGGAAAACCCCCTGCACCTATCTGTAGTTTTGACACCGCTTGGTCAGGCTGGATGTTGCTGCAGCCTGAACCCTGCTGGACCAGATCAGATTTCACAAGGGCATGTCAGCATATTGCAATAAGAAGGAATGAAAGGAGAAGGGACAGTGAGGTAGATGGAAGTCAAGCAAAAGCCCCAGACAAATGTTGTTCCCTTCCTCCCACTCTCTCTCTCTCTCTCTCTATCTCTCTGTTCCTTTTCTCTGTCATAATATACAGTAGGCTGCTTCACTCGCCCACCCTTTTGTACTTCAGTGGTTTATCACACAAACAGCTCCAGACAGCCATAGTCTCTTTCTTTCTCTCTCTCTCTCTAATGCATACAGACATGCATCCTTCATTTTTACCCGTCTCTCGGTCTCTTTCCTCCATGCAGACACGCTCAGGCGCGGTTGCTTGCTCAGTAATGGGTTCCGGACAAAGGGAACAACAAGATGAAAAGGTTTCACATATCAGGGTGTGTGGTCTGTTGACATATATTGCAGAACAGCAGGAGTGCATGTAGATGAGTGTCTCTGAGCGCACATGTGTGTCTGCAGAGGAAACGACTGAGAGCAGACCCACTTCGATCTGCCCGAGGAATTACAAGACCCGTCCTCTTGGCTCAGTCCATCTCTTCTTCTTCTTCATCATGGAGCGTCTAGCATCTGCCTCTCCTCTGTCCTCTACGGAGCCATTAACTACTTTTTCTCTTCCTTCCTTCTTTCCTTCTTTCTCTCATCACTTCTTTCTATAAGTGATTAGCTAAGCTGGGCCAGTGTAGCGTCTCTTCTCCTCTCCACCACCTCCTCTTCCCTTTTGTTTGTTAGTGAGGTGTGTCCAGGGGAACTGGGACACTGGATTTAAGCCTTAAACATTGGGAGTGTTGGGGGAGCGTCTGGGCCATGTTGGGGGCAGCGAGCTGCCGGGACTGCAGCAGCGTCCTGCTCTGCTTTGGCTGCCGGAATGGCCAAATGGTGGGCTTATAGCATGTTGGCATGCTGCTTTCTCACTGTCACTCACACTGAAGTACTTCATCAGTCATCAGTATGCCAGTGTAGTGACATGAATAATTATTCCTTACAGTGAATAAAATACTTATTCTCTGTGCACGTGCATGCAGTTTTTCCACATTAATATTGCCGGTAGGCTATCTTTAGCATTGTATTCTACTGCATGCCACTATGTTTTATAAATGAAGCTTAGCTTAGGCTGCATGGGTGTGTGCTGGACTAGCAGCATTTTTAATGAGAAGTAATTCCCTAAACAGCAGTGTGTTTGGATGTGTAGAGCTACTCAGTGGTGGTTGCTATGGTCAGTTATTCTACACTCATCACAAAGCTGTGGGCACAAGATGCCATTTCACATGTTTTGTATGAGTGGGTGTTGTTCAGTTTGCATGGTTGTATCATGCAGCTGACCAGGTGCATATAGACGACTCTCTCAGATTGAGCTTCATCGATTCTTTGCGCTGCTTTGCTTTGCCTCTTGGTCTATCTAAACTATCAATACAGTCATTCTGTTTTCAGCAGCCTGCACAATATTACATGAAATAAACTAAAGCCAATCCAATCCTGACGGAGTTGCAAGATAGTCAGCAACACCACTTTTGGGCCAACATTTTTTATTTACTGTAACTACACAGCTGTCATTGTCATGTCTCTGAATTGTTAATCGTGGCAAAAGGTCAACAAGTCGATGTTTGTTAAATGTCTTATTATAGGGACACATGTCTGTGTCACACCAATTTAGTTGAAACCTGAGTGTTGTACAAATACAAGCCAAAAAACAAATAAGCAGTTAAGAAATAAATTCCTGTGGCAGCGTGGGTAATCAAAACAATATTTGTTGAGCTAAGTATTTTCCCGACCACAAGTCATAGTGTCAAATGTCACTGACTTCCAATATTTTAAATGAACACTCTTGGCACTCAGCTCTGCCACTTGCTTTCCTTTTTGCAGGATTGTGACGGGCCAGTTACAGCCCAGCCGGATAAAAACTAGTACCTTGTTTTTCAACTGACTTGACTTTTGGCTTCCAGTGGCAAATATCTACTTCAATAATCAATCTTTGTATGAGAAAACGCAACAGACTATTAGCTGTAGTGTCCCTTTAGTGATGCCTGTGATTCTAACTTTGTTAATATTGTAAATGTTTAATTATTGTTTAGAATGAGTTGGGTCCATTTTGAGGCTGGAGTTGTCGTATTGTTGAATTTAAATCTCTTGTATGGGGTATTCATTGCCATTCACTTCCACTTCCTATCTTTCATCTGATAAGGATAGTAGCTGATTATAGTGAAATATGACTTGACTTTGGTTTTGGAACTGAATCTCTACTGATTGCATTTATTTCACAGATTGCCTTTATTTCAGATTTTCAACTAAACCCACTGAAGTACTGTGTGATTGGCAGTGTTTTTTTAATCTATGTTAATGCTTAAATGTGTTCTTTAAATCTTAATATCACAGTTTTGTATGAATGTAAACATATTCTGGAAGAGGAAACATGGAGTCGTCTTTAAGATGACCTCCCTTAAACAGTATGCACCGTGCTCGCTCCCACTGATCACCTCCCTCTTCCGTTTGCTCACCGTACTTCTGCATTGCAAACTAACAAGATTAGCAAACCGTCTGAGTCATGAGTAACAACAGATGAGAGGCAATTAAATAATCAGCAGGAAAATTACACATGACACCCAGGCAAATAAATCCAGACTCATAAAACATAACACCAGAATTATGAGTGGGACTGGCGCTCTCCCTTTAACGTAGATGATAACATGTAACAGCTGCATGTGGGACAAAATTTTATTTTTGGGCGGCGGGAGGTCCGACTTAATATAAGTTGGCAAATGCTGCCACACTGCTACTCCTCAATGCCCATTCATTTATCTACGTTATATGTGTGAGACAGGACATTTTATGGCTGTGTAACCCCAGAAAGTCTCAGTCCAGCTCAGACTGGTTCACTCTGGGATACAGTGTAATTTATTTCCACTGTTCCTCAACCACCTAGTATCAGGTCTGTTGAATTGAAAGTGTGTCGACAGACTGTTTGTGTAGGTGTAGGCCCTTGCTCTGGTGCAGCTCAGCGTTACTCAGTGCAGCTGACTGCTAGAATCGATCCCCACTTTTCTCCGTCTCATTGTCTAGTTTGATGAGCAACAGACATTTTTTAATGGTGGTTGTTTAATGTTTCTTTTATGCACTCACAGAACTCTGCTCCACTGTTCTTCCTCCACACACACTCTGTTTTCCTCTGTCTCTTCCCATCTTCATCATACCCACTCATTCCTCCATTCTGTCCCTTTGTCTCTTGTCTGGATTACAGGCCGAGTCTGGTTATGGTTCAGAAACCAGCCTGAGGCGTCATGGTTCCATGTTGTCCCTCACCTCCGCAGCCAGTGCCTTGTCTGCCACGTCCACGTCCTCCTTCAAGGTAAACACAAAGCATGGTCACAGTTTATTGATTGAGTTGAAAGATGATATTATAAATCATGCCGGCTATATAGTATCTGTGTTGTGTTGGTGTTGTTGTTTTTATATATAATATATAATCACCTTTGCTTATGGTTGAAATAACAAAACAGAAATTACTCTTTTCTCTGACAAGAGACCAATTGACCAATTTTCTTTTCCTGCTGTTTGCATCTCTGCACTTCTCTTCCTCTCTGCACAGAAGGGGCACAGGTTGCGTGAGAAGCTTGCAGAAATGGAAACCTTTCGAGACATTCTGTGCAGACAAGTAGACACCCTGCAGAAATACTTTGACTCCTGTGCTGATGTTGTCTCCAAAGATGAATTTCAGAGAGACCGAGGTAACATGTAGTATAAATACACTTTTAATGCTTCTCATATCATTGTCAAATATTTAGTTTAAATGGATCTAGATTTGTTTTAAATGGGCCCTGCTTGATGCAAACAAATCTGATATATAGAGTAGTGTTGACATGGTGAGGATAAATTAGTCTTGATATTTACTGGCTATGGAAAGAGATGGGAATGTTTTTTTCACTTGGTTCATGTCGTATGAGAATTGATGGCGAGTGGTTAGAAATACACTTTGAGAATCAAGGCACTCTGTGAGTTGTTTAGTCTTGAGGCAGTAGCTTTGATCTAAGCACACAATATAATTTTATGCTGCAAGGGGTCTCTCAGTTAAAATAATCACAAAAGTCACCACGTCAAAAATAGTCTGACATGTGTCATGTGTCATTTTCTTCACCATCACTGCAGTTAGGATTTCCTCTGTGTTGATCAGGAGCTTTTTACTGGGAGCCAAATTATCTGCAGAGGTATCCTCCTCTCCAAAACCAACAGACCCTGTGATTAAATCCAGTAAAAATTCCGACAGTTTCACATTAAAAATCAGCATTTCTCAGGAATTGTTTGGCAGACAGAGAACATTTCTGCCGCCAGAATTTTTTCAGCCTGTTTCACTGACAATTTAAGATCCTAGTCTGCAGTGAGTAATACACTTCTTCGGGTTCCAGGATCTAGAAAGTGAATTGCAAAATTGTGGCCTTAAATTGCATAAATCTTACCACAGCACTAAGGGAGGATATGACTCAATTGATGAGTAAATAAATGATATGGTCCATTCTAAATCTAAAATGTACAGTATGTATGTTTTGAAATGTTAAATGTTATAGTCTTAGCTGTATGTACAGGTTTAATTAATGCCATTTTGTATTGTGGTTATAGGATAGTAGACAGATCTAAAGCTTCTGCTGTTTTCTTACCAGAAGTCGAGGAGGACGAAGATGACTTTCCTACCACTACAAGACCTGACGCCGGTGAATATAATCACAACAACAATGGCAGCAAAGAGAAATGTGAGTTTTTTTGGCGATACTGTCACATTTTTCACTTCATTTGCAGATATGTGTGAAAAAACACAAAATTACTGATTCATTTACAATGTGAAAAGTTAGAAGAAAGTCACGAGGCAGCTCTGAACAGTCTTTTCATGTTTGTGCCTGCGCCAGTGTTTCCCCCTGCCAGCCCCAAAGGGATCAACGGGATCGACTTCAAGGGGGAGGCCATCACCTTCAAGGCCACGACAGCAGGGATCCTCTCTACCTTGTCCCACTGCATCGAGCTGATGGTCAAACGTGAGGACAGCTGGCAGAAAAGACTGGACAAGGTCTGCTCCTGCACTCTGCACACAGTGAACAAAATAAATAGCGCCCTCAGAGCGTGAAGTGTCATGTGAATAATAGTCGTCTTCCTGAGTGGGCGTGCTAGCTGCATGTTAAGCGACGCAGGCTAAGAAACTAATTGTCACCCTGCGTTGTTTTGAGGAGTTTGTCCTTGTGACCAAGAGTTGATGTTTTGGCCTCTATCCCTCAGGTGACAAGCATGTGGTGCAATATTCTGCTAGCCACGTCGTCAAGTCATCTTTGTAGTCTACGAGAACAGTCATGTTGATGGGGAATATACTGTTTATGCTTTACAAAATATACATCTCTATTAATGACAAGATTAGGCATTCCTTAGGATGTATTTAAATCTGCTTCTAGTCCCTATTCTTAAACTCTCAGGTTAGGTTGTGGAACACGTAACAGTTGCATGTGCTCATGTCTTTATTTATTCCACATTTATATGGGCATATTTATTTGGTAACTCAACAGTAGCAGATTTGTTGTTGTTGTAGTCTCTGTATATTTTTTGTGGGAAATGTTAACTAGACTTCATGAAATGTTTCTGTAGCAAGGTATTTCACAGTAGTTCCTTGTTCAACTCAAAAGCTGGTCAAAAATCAGTGTTCAGTCCGCATTTTTTCAGATGACTGAAAACAAGTTTATTACTGGGTTCAGCTGTTTCAGAGGTGATCATATAAAACAGCTTCATTGAATCTCATATTAACCGGTATAGAACCAGCTGGCAGACTTTCCTGCCAGAGGCATAAATGCACCTGTTGGTAAATAATGGGCTTCAACCACTTTGAGTTATTGGAATTCCCACAACACCTTTTTTACCATCCATAGCTTTTTATTGTATCTAGAGAGCACTCTGTAGATCTCAGCTCTGTAGAGTTGCACATGCACCCTGGTCAGCTGATGTTGTCAAACCAGTTTCTTACCATTTTTTTCTTTGTGTGCAAAGGCGGGCTGCCCAACCCTAAAACTTACAAAAGCCGGCTAGCTCTCTCAGTCAGCTTGAAGTGAAACTACCTCACTCTTATCTGTGTGTGGTTATGTGTGTTAAGTTAAGTTGCCAATGTGGTATAGGGGAATAGAGATAGTTTCAGAGCACACACTTAAAAGGACCGAGACACAACCGGACCTGGACAGAAAGTTAATTAGAAAATGACTACTCGGACTTCATGGCGAAATTTATGGAAACCCTCGCTACAAAGGAGGACGGAGCTGCTCACATGCCAGACACAGAAGTGGATACCATTACAGACGGGCAGCCGCTTCTTTACAGTAGGTCACTGTCTGTTACACACAGCTGACGGCAAGATCACTTCCTATTTATTTAATCTGGGAAGTATTGTATGTCTACACCTCTTTCCTTTCAGTGTTCTATGGAAAGCACAATTGATTTGTATTACTGTATACTTTTACTCATATTTACTTAAGTTCACTTGCTTTCTCTTACACCAGTGTGGATAAACTCCATCTGAAATGTGACCAAAGTGAAGTCTTCTCTGCAAATTTTTCTTAATTCATTTGCTCACACGAAGAGACAAAATGCTCAGGCTGGTTTGTTGGGTTTCCTTTGCTTTTCAGTCACAGATAATGAATACAGTAGGTCTTGAACTGAACTGAAGTTCTCTATTGTACTTGTGGTTCATTTGTGGGAGGTGTGTTGTTTTGCCTCTGGCAGGGAATGAGGCATTAGGTAAAACCTGTTTGAGTGCGTACACAGTGTTGATGTAGTGGGTTTGCCAAACTGTTTGTGACATGCAGACCTCTCTTCTCTCCTTTATTTCATTTTATTTTTTACTTTTTTTGTAAACTCTTATCATAACTGTACTACACTTTTCTGTTTGTGTGTAGGAGTTGGAGAAGAGGAGGAGGGTAGAAGATGCCTACAAATCTGCGATGCATGAACTGAAGAAAAAGTCACACTACGGAGGCCCAGACTATGAGGCAAGATGAACTAGACAAACCCTAATGGAGCAGAACCTGCTTGATAAACCACAGGAGAATATTTTCTCTCACTCCTTACATGTGCATTTTAATCAGTTTAATCATTCGGGCTGTTCCCTCAGTATTGTCATAATTCTTGCAGTGTTGTTATGCGTTGTTTCATCTCAACAGGAGGGGCCAAACAGTCTGATCAATGAGGATGAGTTCTTTGATGCTGTGGAGGCAGCACTGGACAGACAAGACAAGATAGAAGAGCAGGTGGGATGAAAACTGCACAATAAAACTGTCCTGCACAGTTCAACCACACATTTAATGTTGTAGGAATATTGAAAGTTTCTTATTCCTCACTGCCTTTTTGTTCTCTACCATCTACTGTCTTCTTCTCTGTGTCCCTCAGTGCCAGTCAGAGAAGGTTAGGATATCTCAGTCTTCCTCAGTCACATCTGGAGACGCCTACTCCACCATCGGTACACACAGATTGGCCAACAAGGTGCTCATTCCCCATAATCCCTTTCTTGTACAACTGTGTTTCTATCTTACTTAATTTAAGAGTGCAAGTTGCTCCTCTTTTCTGAAACTCTTTCTTACAACCTGTGTGACCTATCTGTAAAGCTTTATGGGGTTTTTTTCTGAAAACTTTCAGCAAATCATTTTGTGCTTCTTGCCATATTTCCAGAGCTTACATAATATCCTGACATGAAATGCTACTTGGGCAGGTTGATTGTGTGCTTTGGTCTGCTTGGGTGGCACCTTTTTCAGTTTTGTTCCTTACCTCTGTCTCTTTTCTTAACGCTCTGTCTGCGGTACAGCTCCGTAGCCATTCTTCTTCCCTGTCTTCCACTGAGCTCCTCAGTGCTTTGGATGATGTGCACAGATTCAGCGCTCAGGTACTGTATGAGGTTGACAGAGAGCAACTTTATCTGCAAACGCCTACTGCTTTTCACCACAGTCAGACACTATGAGCAGATAGATGGAGAATGTCTACTAACCACTGTCTTTAGGATTTCACATACATTTTCCATGTGTTTGAATATATTTCTACATCAAACTCATTGTTATTATAATATTACATGATGCACTAGGACAAAGAAATTCAACAAGACAAATTGAGATTCCTGGAGTGACCAACAGTTTGTCTTCATCGCACAACAGCTGCCCTTTTTCCACTTAAAAGTCCTATGCTGCATGGTTACAATCTAGTCCTCACTTCACACAGTCCTCCACAGCATGCACAGGCATGAATCAAGACCGTCTACACACTGTTTTCTTTAGGCATTATTGGGATGTTGAATAACACCTGCAAGCAGGATCATGTGTTAAATATTTACTTACTTGCTGCTCAGTGGCTAATAAATTTGCTTAAGGAATTCCTAAGATTCTGAAAGAGAAATATTTTTTTCTTTGTTTGCCTCGGATGATGGTATCAAACCTCTGTAATGAAATATCTGCAGGTACACAGATGTGCAGACTTCTCTAGACTGTAAATCATTAAACTTGAGCGGATCACGCCGGATGCGATGTGGTCCACTTCTCCCTGAGCTGCATCCAGTTTCATCCAGTTCCAAAGCATGAGAGACTCCTTGACTTAGGTAAATAACAGAAAGACACTGACAAACATGAATTTAATCAATGTCTGTCTTTCTCTCAGGTGGAGGAGATGGTGCAGAATCATATGACCTACTCTCTTCAGGATGTGGGTGGAGATGCCAACTGGCAGCTGGTAATAGAAGAAGGAGAGATGAAGGTGAGTCTAGAGGAGAGCGGCTGCTTATGAATCATTTTCCCTGTTTGAAAGCTGTGAATATTTAAATACTCTTTGATGTATCAATACACAGTTGCTTTTTTTAAAAACAAAGAAAGGGAAAATGTATTAGCTTAAAGTAATCATGTGACAATGAAAAAATTATCTAAAAAATGAGTTATCAGTACTTGAATAAACCATCAAGCCTCTGTTTACTGTTTGAATAGCTGTCAGTCATTGGTAGCATTAAAGGGGACATATTATGGAAATATCACTTTTTGAAGGCTCTTTAACATATGTTTGGGTGTTTGTCTTGCCTTTCGGCCCCCAAACTGCGAGAATTGACAAAAAAATCTGTAATGTGCAGGCTCCCTAGGTTAAAATCCATGTGGATTTATGAGCTGTTCCCTCAGATGTCTTCCAGTGAACTAGCTTTCGAATTTGCATAACCCCACTCCTACCTGGCGCCAGTAGAGTGGGTGGGGTGGGGCAAGCAGCGGTTCATTTGCATTTAAAGGGACAGTCTCTGAAACCAGCCGTTCTGAGTAGGGCTGTTTTGAGCGGATGAAAAGAGAGCGGTGATGTTTGATGCTTGGGGTATTTTAAGTACCTGTGTTTCTCACTGTCTGCACTGTGTGGAACAGGTGTACAGGAGGGAGGTGGAGGAGAACGGTATCGTCCTGGATCCTCTCAAAGCTACACATTCTGTGAAGGGGGTGACAGGACACGAGGTCTGCCACTACTTCTGGGACACAGACGTCCGAATGGACTGGGAGAGTGAGTCCACTATTTCTGAAGTTCTGAAGGCAATGTCAAACCAGTGCTGTTTAATTGTCTCTGTTGTTACTGTCATGAACTGACTGAACTCGTCCTCCCTCAGCCACCATTGAAAATTTCAACGTGGTGGAAAAGCTCTCTGATAACGCCGTCATTGTTTACCAGACACACAAGGTAAATTGACCTCATGCTGGTTTTAAACATCTTTTCACATTTGACCAGTAGGTTGACCTGCCAGTTTGACGAATGCCTCTGGTTGTGTTTCAGAGAGTGTGGCCCGCCTCTCAGAGAGATGTCCTCTATTTGTCGGCCATCAGGAAGATCATGGCAACAAATGAAAATGATCCTGACACGTGGCTGGTCTGCAACTTTTCTGTAGACCACAACAATGCCCTTGTAAGATGACAACATTACACTTGGTCTTATGCAATATCGCCTAAACATCCTGTGGATCAAAAACTTGTCAGTGAACGTCCTGCTCGGTCCTTTATTTACACACTGTGATTAGATTAGGATTCATTACACCATGTTGCTACACATACCCTTCAGTCAAACAACACTTTGTGTATAGCTCCCATTCTGAGGGTAAAAGGATGAAAGGATAGTTTGCCCCTGTCAAATCTGCTACAGGGAGATTTGTGGCAGCTTGGGGATTATTTATATTTTATGTTTTTGTTTTACTTTCAGCCCACAAACCGGTGTGTTCGTGCCAAAATCAATGTTGCCATGATCTGCCAAACGCTGGTCAGCCCGCCAGAGGGTGACAAAGAGATCAGCAGAGACAACATCCTTTGTAAGATAACCTACGTTGCCAATGGTAAGTCAGTGTTTAATACCCCAGGCGAGGGTGGGAGCCAGCAAAACATAGTAATCCTATCATCATCAATCTAACTGTAATCTACCTAAAAGTGCCATAGGGATTGTAGTCATTAGACCAGGGGTTCATATCAAGGGCCATTTCAATTTTTATAAAGTCCTATTATGAACACATAACTAGGGATGGAAAAAAAGTCTATAACTGCTGTCGCTTTGAAATAATTTCACTTTGTCGGGCGCGAGCAGCTCTGCAGCGGCTACAAGGCACTCCTTCACGAACTCTCCTTCAGCATGAGGTTTCAGCTTCGTGGCTATTAATTCACTCACCACAAAACTTGCACGCGTAATATTCTCTCTGTCAGTCTGTGGTCATGTGAAAGCTGCTTGTTGAGCACCCAAACTCCGACGAAGAGCGTTCATTTTATCCAAACACATTTGTCCTCTCAACTCGTCGAGTTCAGCATGTTTCGAGCTGTAATGGCGCTCGACATTTGCCTTTTTCATCACCGCCAGCGCCTCGCCACAAACTAGGCACACTGGCTTGCCTTTCACTTCAACAAAGAAAAAGTCATTTGTCCATTTTTCCTGGAATACGCGGCATTCTGCGTCCACCCAGACTGGCTCTGGTCCACCTTCCTTTTCTTGACAGTCGCCATGATGCATCACTTGTCATGTGTCAATCACTCCGGCCCAATCCAATGACACGTACATCACATGCTGTATTCACTGACCCTGACCTTGACTCGGACATAGGACATATCCGTCTGTTTCTCTCAGAAAACTAATGGCTGGCGATATATTTTTTCCTGATTTTTTTATTTATTCATATATGCATGTATGAAGATATAATATATATATATATAAGTATTGCATTGCGGGCCAGTTGAAATGGGCCAGACGTTCCCCACCCCTGCTATAGACAGTCCATATGAATACCGGTATAAAAAAACACTGAAAGATTACTGAGGAGAAATGAATGAAATCATTGATTATATAATTTGAAACTATTGGATTCAGGGTTAGGGTTAGGGTTAGGGTTAGGGTTAGTTAATGCACTGGCAAGCTATTAAAGAGAATATACGTATATATTTTGTTCATTTTAGCCAAATAAAGCAGTTCAACTGTCACATCCACCTAAACACGAACAACTTGGATGTTACAGATTTCCCTTGTTAATTCATAACATCCTTTCATCAGCCAGTGGTTCTGCTAATTGTTCTGTACAGCTGCTAGCAGACAGCGGATGCAGTCAGTGTGTGTGTGCTTGTGCCTTTAAGGAGATTGTGACTTTGCATTGCAGGAGGAATCCCAAACCGGTCTATTGTTAGAGAAGTTTACCCCTCTTTTTCCCACTAGAGGGCCCCCTAGGCCACAGTCTGTGCACTGAATCTGGGGCTATGACTTAATAGTTTTATCATGAGTTAACACACAACGTACAGTCTGCTGATAATGTTTCCTCTGTGTGGCTGCAGTAAACCCAGGAGGTTGGGCTCCAGCCTCAGTCCTCAGAGCCGTGGCCAAGAGAGAATATCCCAAGTTCCTCAAACGCTTCACCTCCTACGTCCAGGAGAAAACTGCTGGGAAGCCCATCCTCTTCTGAACACAAAGAGGTAAGCAGGAAGTGTGAAAGCAACCGAAGCGCTGGGTTTGAGCGCTGCTGCTTACACTGTGGATGGAGATATCGCTAAGCTGCTGCTGATCTGTCACTCTGAGCCTGGAGTGATAGCTGTTATGTTCATCTCTGATGCATTGACTTTAAATCTTGTGACTTTGTTGTTTCAGGTGTGCGTAGGGCCTAGTCGCCCACTGGAGAGACTACGTAGTTCATTGTTGAACAGGCTGTCGATGACTACACGACCCATTCACTTGACAATTCGAAGGTGTTTTGAGACTACAACAGGCAGGAGACCATATCATCCACAGTGCACCTGCTTGTAGAGGAGACGGGTTTTACAGCTTTAATCCATCAGTAGTTCTCATCCCAGCCACATTATAATGGCTTAACACCATCTGTTGGTCATGGGTACATTTGTATGTAAATTCAAGAGTTTCCTAAGTGGTTTTTGAATTGTTGTTAACGATTATTTGCTTTTTTTGTAAATTGTTTTGTACATTTCTTATGATTACATACTTCTTGACTTTTTTGGGGGGTTTGCTTTAATCACTAGTATTACAGCTACTTGTTTCGCTGCTGCTAAAGTAACTACCATGAGTGAGGACAGTAGATAATTGACAGGAAAAGCATTGATGAGGTGTGGTACAGTGTCTCCTCTTTCTTGCCTTCTCCTGTCCCTCTAGTGATGACTTCTCTGCAGTTTGATGGAGGGTCAGAGCCTAAAGCTTTGAAATCTTTATATTTCTAGATTGTTATAAAGTAGCTTTTGGAGAGCACCATGGACACAATGTATTGTACAGAGAAAACAGACTAAGTTTTCAGTTAGTTTACCAATGTGAGAAATGTGAATTGACTGTTAAAACGCTTGAATTTGATGACTGTAATGGGCCAAGGAAACCCAAAGTGGGAGATGAAGAGTCGAATTAACTCATGTTCAACAATATTTTTCTCATAGTCAAACTGATAATAATTGGATTAGGGATGCAGTTGACTGTGGTCTGTATGGTCTAATGTCTAATGTCAGTGCGTGTCCGTCTTGAATCTTCACGTCATGCACAGTTAGTGACATCTTTCCTAATGACCAGCTGTAGTGACTGATAATCGATCCTTTCTCTCGCTGAGAGATGGATACATTTCGCACACCCTCTCGTTTCCCTCACTATTTTCAGTCCCTGATGAGAAGAACATCTGTCCAGCCACGAGATTGAATTGTAAATAAGTTCTGCTGCCACTCAGCAGGATAAGATAAAGTTGTCAAATGCTGAGCTGGACGTCATTCACTCCCTACATTCTCAGTCATCCTCGTAACATTACATTTCAACACGCCACACTACAGTGCAGTGGCCTCCCGCCCTTTGACTGATCAACTACCCCCAGAATGCCTTAGACACCAGGGTGAACCCTAAAAATAACCCATCCTGGCTTTCTCTACTGTACAGCCACCAGATGTGCATTTATCAACACAGAAATGAAGCTGGGGGAGGGAGGGAGGGAGAGGGGAGGGGAGGGGGGGTTCAGCATTTCACATCATCTTACCTCAAGATTTATATTTACTCTAGATTGTGTTAAATGCCATCAAAAGTTGGGAGTTTTGCAATCAGTGGATCTGCATGCTTAAAAATGTAACCATCAGACCTTCAGTCTAAGAGGTCAGAGGTCAGGAAGGATCGGGATAATTGTTTTTGCTGATGATTACAGAGCTAGATCTATGAGCAATGTCAGCTGAAGAATGCATTTAGTGTTTTTAATTTTGATATTTTGTCAGTAATCTACACACTTTGTATATTTCTAAGTTGTACATCAGAAGTGTTATTATTTGCACTAAATGTAATGCAATTTGACAATGTTCTGTAAATTAAAATTGTTACACAACAGTCAGGTGTGTTTTGTGATTAATGATGCATAGGTACACAGCAATGATGTCATACAGCTTCGGGTGGTAAACACAGGTAGACACTTGAGTTTTTAGCAGTTTATTTATATGAGTCTCTTCTATATATAAATATGCATTGTCTTTACATTCAGCGATTAAAGTTTTTTTTTCAGCAAATGGTAAAATATTGAGATTTACATAAATTAAGTCTCAACTGACGTGTGATCGTGGAATTCAACATTTATAGTTGGATATGGTCTTGAAGAAGAGGTATCAGACGGCTTCTAAGTGTAGGATGCGTGTCTCAACTTCTTGAAGAGGACACACTTATTCAGTATCAAAGGATATCCTGAGTAAAAGCATCTTCAGTCGTGACGCAAACCTCACAAAACTAGTAGCTCCACATCAAAAATGATCTACAAAGTTCCTTCAATGTCTCTGTACATGTAGTATCAATGACTTACAGAGGTGTGCATTTGTAGAGTAGAAAGAGGAGGAAAAAATAAAAGTGCATATTCACACATCCAAATCTGTGCTCATGTCAGGTAGCCCACCCACATAAGCGACGTCCTCAGAGAAAAATATTTCTTGCAGTTATCATAACCAATGTCAAAAGTGCCTTTTCGTTAAGAGGGAGTGCACTGTCACTCCACTCTGTGCTTCATCCAAGAGCTAGTAACTGTCTTTTCTCTCATCTCCTTCCAGCCGCCCTCGGCCGGGGCTTCAGGTCCATGTCAGGAAACGTGTTAGGAAAGGGGCTGGCCACATTAACCATGTCGCAGTCTGTGTTTGGCCTTGGTAGTTTTAGTATCAACTCATGTGAGTCTTTCCTTGTCTGTGTTGGCTGTGGCTACAAGCTGGCTTGTGTCCTCTGTGTGACACTGGCCCGTCCCCCTTCATCGGGGACATGGATGCCATCTTTACTTCACTGTAAACATTTCTCATCTGATCAGCAACTACTGCAGTTGCAAGCTTTGAAAGTGTGTTTCATTTCTTTGTGGTCTTCAGAAGAAGAAAAAAAAACAACATTTAAAGAAATGTAGGACTTATCTAGCCTGTCCTCGTGTGTTTTTGTAGTAAATGTTTGGATCCTTGTGTAGGTCATGAAAACAGGATACATATATAAAACTTAATGGCACTGCATGGACGCATGCTCTAAAAAAGCGACAGTCAGTTCAGCCCGATGCTCATCACATTACATGATGTCACATGGCTCCTTGCAGATGACCATCCATCGCTGTGACTTTTGTTTGTGTCTTCTTTTAGTCCTTCAACCAGTGGAGAGTCTCAAGTCTTTTTATGTCTTGGCAATACAAGTGGCAAC
This sequence comes from Trachurus japonicus, assembly GCF_045865225.1. NCBI lineage: Eukaryota > Metazoa > Chordata > Actinopteri > Carangiformes > Carangidae > Trachurus > Trachurus japonicus. Next base: position 25,990,608 of record NC_140915.1, on the reverse strand, counting down.
ATGGATCTAGCGGCACTGAAAGTGGAGTTAAAGGCCTGACGGGGGCCTGTCCAATGGAGTGCGACGATTGTCTTATGATTGGCAGGAGGAAATGAAGGTTGTAAAGCTGCTCTTTTCACTGCAGAGAGGAGAGACAAGAATATTCATTCAGCTCAAGCCGGTTATCCTAAAGTGAACTTCACATGCATACACGCAGATAACCAAAGCCTCACCAAATAGACATCAAGTACAGATCCGTCATCGCGGTCTATGTCCACATCCATGGTGCTCTGCTCAGAAGTGAGACATATAGCGCTGTCCTCCAGGGTAAACGTGGAGCTGGATGCAACGTCATCTCTGGAACAGAAAGAGATATTTTCACATGAAGCTGCGCAGTAGACAGTGCGAGAGAGTTTACTGTCCGGGTGAACGTAACGCAGCTGTATAAACACTTCTGGAGAAAGTGATGAAACCCATGCTGTCCAGAAACACAACATCGGGGTTTTATAGAAACTGTGACATCAAAGAGGTTAAAGAGATGAAGTGACTGTGAACAGGATGTGAAACCTGCCAGTTTCTTGATCACAGTACCACACCAAACAGAATCTTCTTCAAGACTTGCCAAGTCAGAACAAGACCATTGGTGGGGAAAAATAAAATCACACAACATCTAGTCAAAGCTTCACACACTTTAGGAAATTACAAAACTGATATTACAATTTCATTTTCGGTTCAGGGGAAGAATTGCTTAACAAGCTCGTAGTTCTGTTTCTGGGAAACGAAGAAAAGGTTAACTGAACTATCAAATGGATGAATGGCTATCACCCACCAAGACACAACATGCAACTATGCAGCCAATAGAAACTGTCACCTGACGCACGAGTAGTCAGTCATTACTTACATTACTTCCTTATTACATGAGCACTCAGAAGTCATTACTAAGTTACTGATAATTAGTACCAAGCCTCTCATTGTCCTTTACTTTAATCTCAACAGACCTGTAATGTTTCATGCCGGCATACCTTACAGTTTTGTCCTTATTGTCAAGTCAAGTCACAGTTTATTTATAAAGCACATTTAAAAAAACAACCTCAGTCGACCAAAGTGCTGTAGAGTTATAAAAAATACAAGATAGCTAATCATGGACAACATAATAATAAATAAAACAATACTAAGGATAGTAAGAAATTGCAGTACTGTAATAATATCTGTCCATACACACACATGCTGCCATGGCTGGTAAATGTATGACTTTAAATGTAGACATAAGACATGGTGCTACTCTGTTTGGTTCACAGTTGCGGTTGAGCCACCAGGGGGCGCTGAGAGCTGTTGTCTGTGTATATATATACATCAGGTGACTCCCTGATAAATTCAGGAATGTGTGTTTACTCCCTTGACCCTTGTGACTGAGCACTTTCACTGTTCAAAGTCAAGTGAAAGACAGGTGGAAGGTGGGAGAATTGTTTTATTTCAGAGCAATCCTTCCCTCAAACATCACAACACGAGGTGTTATTGGTGAAAATGACAGACCAGCTGTCAGGACAGGAATTACTCTTGATGGTTATACAGTCCCCACTGCCCCACTAGTCCTCTCCTCTCGCAGTCTTTTTACAGCGTAACGGCACAGAGTACAAGATCGTGTCAAAGCCACTGCTTAAATATTGATGATAGCAGTTGACAGAACAATGTCAGGGCAGCAGCAGGTGACTGGTGAGGGGACAAGACCGGACAAGTCGCACAATGGAGCCGAAGAAAGCAAGCAGAACCTGACACTGCCGGACAGGAGGACAGGCGAAAGATGATCAACTCTGGAAAGATTTGTGTAACTTCTACAGCAGTCCTTCTTCCGCGTTTTATAAATAACCGTGATAAAACTGTAGCCACCGACACGTCACTGTACTGTAGACTACACATGGAGGATGTTGTTGACATGTTGTCAAGCGAGTTGAGTCACCTGCTCCACGGCCCACGTCACCAATAAAAGACCATGTGACGTCAGCAGATGGGAAACAACAGCGTGGGTGTGTGTGTGTGAGTGAATGTGTCGGGGCGTGGCCAATTTGCATGCCTTCCTTCCTTCCCGTCCTTCAAGGCCACACTGTGTACATAACGCTGCTAAACAACCTCAGTGTCGGGATACAGGAGGAAACCAGTAGCAAAGACGCCGTACCTCTCCTCTGTTTGGTTGTCCACATTGACAAAGATGGAGGAGGTGGAGATGGTTCCCATGGAGGAGCCCTCGTAGAACAACGGGTTGGCGGGGACCAGGTCTGGACGCAGGTATGAACCGAACACAGCTGCGGAGAAAACATATGTACAAGACACGTGTGAATGATCTTTCCATCTGCCTGGTGAATTTCAACATCTTTCAAAATCCATTTCTTCCAGGTTGTGACACAGTTTTTCCCTTTTTTTATTTCTATTTTATTCTTTCTTATTAATTCATAGTCTCCAAGGCCAAGCAAAGATGAGACCAACTCTTTTTCTGCAGTCTGAGTAGTACTGACTGTCCACGACGAGTAAACCAACACCCACAGTCATGATTCCTTAGAGGACCCTAAATGCCCCATTAGTCTATCAATGTGATCACTTCGGCTTCATATAGGCTAGCTGTATTGATTATTGGATCAAATGATGATGATGAAGTCATCGTTGATATTCTATTGTGGTTTTTAAAAAAATCCTCATGGCTGAGACAGGACAGAACATGAGAGTTCATTTTAAAAGGCTCAAATAAAAGTGATATATAGTACATTTTCCAGTTTCCACTTCACACCCTGGAGTAAAGCAAATTTCCTCTGACCTTTCGGAGACTAATTTAGGAAGTGCAACAATCCTAATTGGTCTGTAGCAACACAGATGCTGGTCATAAAGAGAGAGTGGACACATGACTCAGTCTTTGTGCTCCACACCCACGCACACACCCTCCTTTCCTCCGGAGCAGCGTTGGCTCATACTCTCATACTCCTTCATCATGTCAAACACAAAGGCCAGACTCTGCTGTGCTGAACTCGCCGACACAAACTCCACATTCAGGCACACTTCTTGCATCGGAGTCAGATTGTGATCACGAGAGAGAGCGAGAGAGGAGGTGAGGATAACGCACACCGTAAACCCACATCTCTGTTATTACATATGCCCCATGGATACACACTGATGCTAATAACAAGGTAGCTTCTGTTTTCTTTCCATTAAGGCCGAGCACTGTATCAGTCAGTGACAGCTTCTTCCCTTGGTGCAGTGCTGAGAGGACAACATTTTTATGGCCGAAGGCAAGTGGCTGTTTATGGGCCTCGAGTGTTTCTGAAAAGCTTTAAAACGCAGCAAAAACCATGAGATGAATGGGAGGGGAATGCTCGATTAGAGATGGTGTTACAGTAAAATCGTTTAGGTTTTAGGTGTCAAACAATCTTATAAATTATTCAAACGCTTCCGTGAACAACCTTGAAAGTTGTCTTTTGTCTTACAAACAGTATGGGAAAATTGGTTCACTGTGCAACTAAAACGCTTCTCAAGGAAGGTTTTCCTCCTAGAAAATGTTGTTTCATGTACCTTGTCCGTCCAGACTGGCGAGGCTGCGGGCTCCTCCCAGCCTGTCCCTCCTGTCCTCCTCGTTCCTCTCATCTGCCTGCGATGAAAGGATCTCCTGAGAGGACGACTTCAGAGCTGGGATGGAAGTGCGAGTCCTCTTTGAAGGGGAGAATCGAAGTGCTGCAGAGCCAAACGGAGGACATGAGTCAGGGAGAGAAAAGGAAAGAGAGAGAGAGAGAGATTCAAGGTTCAGGGAAGCGGCAGCAGAATACGTAAGAGGAGGAGATAATTGGAGTAGATGGAGGATTCCCAACTGAAGCGATGTTCACACACAATAAAACTGCGACGCTTTGCCTCCAAAATTAGCAGTAAAGTTATTAAACTGTGCAAAATGCACAATGACGGCTACACAAGTCCCACCTCCCCTCCTCTCTGTTCTGCCTCCCAAGCAGGGCATGAAATGAAATCCTTTCCTGTCATCTCCTCTGATGGGACTTGGCGATGGCAAATAGCATGGCTAAATCCACAAATAATTGCCACGGCCATCCTAATTTCCACAAGAGAGGGGGGGTTCCTGCGTGGTTACATAACATTTGTTACTATATTTGACATTCATGCTAAGTTCTTACAGCTTCTTGCCTTTACCTACAGCCACAGAGAGAAACAAATGGTTTAAAGATATTGTGAGGATGAATCAGGCTGTGATGGCTGAAATCAGTTTACACAGACATTAAAATGGGGAATCGATGTCATCAATCAATATCTTTATTGGACTAAAGTGGTTTATTGACCTTAACTTGTTTAAGCAGGTCAGTGGTGTATAAGTGGACATTTTGTGCTTTTCTTTGTTGAGGTTTCTTTTTTTTATTGCCACATAACAGACTGTTTTGTATGACATAACCACATTATTGTCCACACATAACCAACACGAAGTCCTTCATTTAAAAGGATTAAAAGTCTGATATTTGAACCTAAAATTGAATCAGAGCTAAGATATGTGCACACAATGGATCATGTGCCTGATACAGCCACCTATTCAAGACACTAAATGCCCAGTAACAGACACTAAAAACAGCCCACAAACTCACTCTCCCTATCAGGTCAGAATTTCCTACATTCCACTTCCCATTGACCTGTATCATGTGACCATCATCAACCTGCAGACTTACGCTGAGTCTTCCTGAAGACCCGTGTGCTCATGAACTTGAGGAAGCGGCTGGCGTAAAAGCCAGGCCGGTGCACCGAGACAGAGTCCTGGAGACGTGCAGAAAAACAAAAACAAACCTTTATTAGTCGGTAGAAAGAGAGAGACAGTGTGTGTGTGTGTGTGTGTGTGTGTGTGTGTGTGTGTTTGTCCGAACAAGAGGCTCATTCATAAAAGTAGCAGTGTCAGATTTGAGCAAACTATCAACTTACACCATCGTACACCAGGGCTTTCCAAGAGTGTTCCAACTTTTTAATGAATCTGGGGAGAAACAAAATAAGAGGAAGCCTTGTCACACAAATATCCGCTTACACAACAACTTCCCCTTCATATGTGATCAAACCTGAGACGCTTCCTCGTTCCCTCTTGGTGCAAGGTTATGGTTACTGTCTAGAATTTTAGCAGAAAATACAAAATAGCTTGAAGTTACGTAACGTTTTTACCCTTTAAGGTCTACTGTACCTCTGACTGAGGCAAGCTAAGAGAAATAAGGCAAGATCAATGGAGACAAATTGAGCCCATTCATCCTTCCTCTCTGGCCTGATTCCACCTCACACACTATGTGCATTTGATACCCGGCACAAAACAGGTCAAGATTTATGTGACACTTTTAAATTTCCACAAGTTTGAAAAGCCGTTCAGCCAAAAGGCCTCCTCCTCCCGCCTCACTGCTCGCTGCCAGGACAAAGAAAATCAATGTGATAAATAAAGAAGACTGACTGCTGTGTCCCTTTAAATCCTGTTGGACAGCGAAAAAACGTCTCGAGTCCTTTGAGGCCTGTGGTAAAGAGGCTTGTAGCACTCTCCATCAGTGCAGGGTGATAATTCAACATTAAAAGGTCTTGTCATAGTGTGGGTAGTTACTCAGGGAGAAATGTACTATTCTGTCATATGGAACTACGACGTTCACCGCCTCATTCTCATCCTCACTGATTATTGATGAGACATTACATCTCATACAGACAGATAGACATGTGTTTCGTCCACACAGGTCATTTTAAGTTTTAAGAAGATCCCAGTATGAGAAATAAGATGGCAGAAGGTCTGTCAGCAGGTTTGTATAATCTAAAGACCAGTACCTGTAAGACTGTAGAATATCTATGATGCCCAGGAAGATGAGCAGCTTCTCTTCCTTGTGTGTTTTGGCAGGGATGCCACCCATCCTACAGCGGAGATAAAACACAGCAGCAGTCACACAGTCGTTCTGTTTTTCTTCTGCGGTGCTTGAAACGCTGCTCAAATAAAGGCAATATGCCTCTGCACTTTCACAAGTGTTTGTAAAAGAGGCACTTACAGTATTTACATTTGTCCGTATCGCCTTAAATATGCAGAACAGTGGCTGTGTTTGTATTTGTGTAGCTATGGTTATACGAGAGCCTGAGTGAGTGTGAGCCAGTGTGTGAGTGTCCTGTGCGAGGTATGAGCACAGTTGTGTAACTGTGAGAGAAAAGGTGGAGATTAAGAGACGGACAAAGGCAGAGTGTGCCTGCCCAAATACGTGTACATAATGTGTGTGTGTGTGTGTGTGTGTGTGTGTGTGTGTGTGTGTGTGTGTGTGTGTGCTTTCTGCCCGCTGAGCTGACTCACGTGTCGTCTGTGGTGAGGGCTTCAGCTGCCTTGCCGTCTCCCTGGATGGACTCCATGGCCGTGGAGTAGAGGACCCTCTGAGCCATCGGCCTCCTGCCGTCGCCCCCCGCCTGGCCCGACTCGCCCCCCTCCCTCTGGCTCTGGTCCAGGACGTGCACCCCCAGCAGAAGACTGTAGTCCATGATCTTAAAACTCTCCAACACCTACAAGTCCAAAGAAAGGAAGAATAGTGTTGATTGTTATATTGTAACTAACTTAGTATATGGTATATATGGTATATATTTATTTATGGAGATTTTATATATATTTATAAGGATATGTATGCAGTATATTTTTATTTTTGTACTTATATATAGATATTTATGAAGTGTATATATGGTATATATTTATATAGGTATATTATGTAGTTACAAGGATATCTGTGTAGTTACAAACTGAAGAATAGTTAAAAAGGGGTGGGAAATTAAAAAAGTTTTGTACTTCTTCCCACTCCTTTTTTGAACAATGTGCGGTGTTTTGTTATGTCTTGGCTTGACAAATAATTACATACTTTTTTTTTATACATGTTCGAAAATAAACATTCATTCATTCATTCAAAGGCAGATTTTACAAGAAAAGTTTGGTGATTCCACTGAGCCCAAACAGGACATTTCACATTTTCTGTGAGCTGTTTGAACATCGGAGAGGGTCATTTCCTGGAGTGGATCCTTCACTTTCAACTCCCCGATGGTTAACGTAATGCCACTATCAAGTGTTTTCAAAGACATGTTTTTTTTCCCCCCACCCAAAACACCTTCATGACCCAGAACGGTTCAGAGACTCAAAACCCAGAAAGCAAGCAAAAGGAAATCTCTGTTTAAACCAGGTTTGAGCTAAATAAACAAGGTGTTTCTCCACAGTGAGCCAAGTGTTACACATTGACCCGACTGAGGAGCCTTTCGCCCACTTTCCCACAGACGCTGCGACTTCACGTCTCCTGGTCTCCTCAAGCGGAGCAGTGTTGTGACGAGACAAGGGCGGAGAGAGAGAGGCGGGAACGGGACCAGGGTCAGGCTCAGGTAGCCAGGCTTATCTTATCTTATAACTTAGCCTGGAAAAAGACAAAAAAAAAATCTATCCTCATCATAGTCTAAGATTTTTCAATTTACAATTCATAAATAACACATTCATAGACTGCCCGGGAACAAGCCTGTGATATAATCACAGCGAGCCGTGACCCAGTATCCAGAGAAAACCGGCCTGTCTCTCTAAAGACTGTGAGACCAATGGTGTTTTGAAGATGATCTAAAACTCTCCCTCATCTATCTCTAGTTATACGCCTCCGCGTCGTCCATTAATTTCTGATAATGGACACCTCGTCGGGCATTATCCCTTACATAACTCATTTTCAACGCATTTTCAAAAAGACATTCCTCCTTGTTAGAGACGCCACTGATGCATAAAGTCAAATGTTCATTCACATGTGCGCATGCAAACACACAAACACAAAACAGACTTAATGACTGACTCAAACAAACAGTGGGGCTTTTGTCTGAGCTTTGCCAGTTCCATATCAACGATTTGCATCCCTTCACTCGAACTCCCCCAGCCTATTCAAACAGCAGCCATTTTGAACAGAGCCACGCAAACCAGGCTGCCTACAGAAGGCCATTACTGTGTGTCCTGGCCCCGGCTTTCCCCGAGCAAACAATCAAACCGTCACAACAGAAAGAAAACAGCTATGGTTGTTTCTTTGTGTGCTAAAGGTTTTCTTTGGATTCTGAAAAAAAATGCTGTTTATATGTACAGTACAAGTACAGAAAAATATCAGTGCAGTGAAAAAAATATAACTGATCCTTAAAGGTGTAACAGCCAAATGTTTGGGTCTCTCCCGTGGGCAACCTGCCCTCTGTTCCCATTTCAAAAACAGCTCATTTTCTTCCAGTGAATGGGAAAGACTAATCCTAACACTCCTGTAGGAAGAAAGCTTTGTCACAGCAGCCTCTGATCTTCAACAAATCTCTGATTCCTGTTTTTTTAGTTTATATATTCCTCCCTGTAACACTCCTCCACTCCTCCTGTCTATCTCTGTGCCAGCAGGGCTGTCGATTTCCCCATAGTGCTTGCTGGTGTGACACTAATACACTGCAAGCTTTCTTAAGTATGAGTCTGTGCGCTGGAAATACACAAATGGAGCCTCTTAAACTCTGGAGCAGCTGAAGCTTTGATACTCGTCCACTGACTCTGAGTCCTGTCACCATCACGGGGATGTTTCTAAAGTACGCCTCTATAATTCACGAGTACAACCTGTTACCCATGACACAACAAATTAGATTACAGACATGTGGTTTCTAATTTTGTCATTTGTTCAGACTTGTTAACGCAAATAGACTTTGATTGATGACAAATGGTTCCGCTGCATTTCTAGATTTTGCCATTTTCCTGGTAAAATCAGTTCCAAATAAAACCCCTGTCTTGTAATAGCTATAATAATGTCATTTAAAAACAATTCAAAACCCGCTTTCCTGATTTCTCTCTCCGTGACACAGTAACATAATCATTAAGCTTCACAAAGCAGTACTGTGTTATATTACATTAGATTGTACACAGGCGCCTAATAAAATTGAAACCCAAGGATAACACATTTAATTTGCATATTGTGATCTAAGATGTACACATTCACATTTATGTTACACTTTTCTGACAGTAAACTGAATATCTCTGACTTTTACCAATTGATGGGACAGAACAAGACACTACATCACCAAGGGCCATGGAAAATTATGATGGACATTTTTCAGTACAAGCTGCTATTTTGTGCATCAAATAATCAGTAGATTTATCCTAAAGAAAATAAGACTGGCTTGCGGTAAATACAGTGTAGTGTAGTGTGAATGTGCTTGAGGATACTGTTCAAGCTTTGCTGACTTTCAACTTCAACAAGGTCACAGCCTTGGTCTTCTGCAAGCTGAGAGTGAGAGAAGCCATTGTTATCACGGGATCACGTGGCGGTGAAGAGGGCGAACTATACAGTAAATGGTTGTTTATGATTGGCTACACTAGTTGCTACGCAAGCACATTATTGTCCTCCTGCCAAGCAGTGCGCATGCATTGTCAGAGTCTTATCATTTCTGCTCTTGTCCATATCTGAAAGGATTTCCACCTTAACTGCGCTCCGAGAGTGTCTTCATGCCAAACACGTGCTGTAACTACTGTTAAAATTAATTTTATTATTATTATTCATTCATTTCTTTCTTTATTACTGCTATCACTACTGTTATGACCACCATTTACATTATATATTATACCTGAATAAAACACACACATACATACACACCTTGTTCGCACTTTGTATGTACATCGATGTATGTCCACCATGTTGTTTGTCTTGTATTTCACAATAAAAAGTAAAAAAAAAAAAACATGTGCTGTGAACAAAACTGCCTCAACAGCTTGACATCATCAGCATCACTATCCTCATTGTGTTTGTCTTACAGACGGCTGCTGTCACACTCATTCAACATGGCCGTGACGCTGCTCGGATCACAAACAGCCAGCACCAAACCGGCAACTCACTCAGTCCACAATAAACCCTCTCTGTCTCACTCAGTAGAGTTCAATATGAATTATTAATGCCTTGTGTTGTTTTGGCATTTGGGGAGTATCAGTGGAGCTGCAGAGTAATGGAGAGAGGAGACTTAAAATGGAGACCACACCCCTGTATTTCTCTACAAGTGTCCAACATGGAAAGATCTGATCCTCTCACATACAGTACATACTCCTCATCCTCTCAAATCAACCCTGACCTCCCTCCCGCATTACTGTGAAATGGAAATCACGTTGCACGGTTCTCTGGAAAAATAGCAGAAATTTATTTTTCAGAGGCCTTGGGACATGTACTTTCACAGGACAATTCCCCTCCACTTCCTTGCTCCCTTTGCATCCCTCACCCCCTGTTGCTTGGCTTCTGCCGACCCCTCCTCTGTGTTTTGGTCTGCAGCCTCTCCTGGGGTGACGGGGTTAGCTGCTTACTCATGGAAATGGATGGAGATTCTGCTTAGAGGAGCACTTTGCTTCCCGCTCAGGAGGTGAATGCAGGAAGCCACGACAATAACAAACTACACAGCAGCACAGAGTCCCTGACAGATGCTGTTAGCTGTTTAACACTATACAGTACATACACACCACAGTATACTTTATACATCCAGTGAGCACACACAGAGGGCTGTACATGCACACATAATATGTAGTCAGTGTATTCTGTTTAAGGTAGGGTTGTAAATATGTGTGTGTCCTGCCAGGTTAAACATTAAGGAAGCACTGACTTAGCAAGACAGGAGGATGTCATTCTGGCTGCAATCTTCTTAGGAAAACATTAAAAAGAAAACAGAGGACACTGGGAATGTCAGCAGATTGGTTAATGATGATGGGAAGGGACATAACCCGAGGGGATCACTTGAAGTATGTTTGTTTTTTAACAAAGACCCATGTTTGTTCAAGAGTTGGGTATCAAGATACTGTTTGACTTAGCAACAGTTGTTCACACCTGTTTGCACAGGAGAAGAGAAGAGAAGAGGAGAGAAGAGAAGAGAAGAGAAGAGAAGAGAAGAGAAGAGAAGAGAAGAGAAGAGAAGAGAAGAGAAGAGAAGAGAAGAGAAGAGAAGAGAAGAGAAGAGAAGAGAAGAGAAGAGAACTAAATATACGCAGAGCATCACACTCTTCATTACCGCTAACTGTGCTCCATACGCCATCAATCACCATATGGTCAAGCTTTTTCTATTCCCACACACTAAAAACTGAAACACTTAAGATGAAGCTCGTGTAATAATGGAAGTCGTTAAATTATTGGTTGAATGATGCCAGGTTTTCCGGGCCGGGGAGGTTGGCCATGCAGGCCCGGCCCGACAGAAACCTGGGTAGGAATTGTCTAATCCACATTACAGTAACATCCAGGTCTGATTCCAGGTTGAATATCAGGGCATAGCCTACGCCTTGGAGGTATTGTGTGTAGGTGTGTGTACTGCATGTGTGTGTGCGCAGCTACTGTATGTCAAGCAGAACAAATGGGATTACAACACACCGGGTTTAAAGCTCCCATCATTAGTCAGCCACTGTGAGGATAAAACACTTCAAACCAGTGTCTGAAAGCCGTATTGTCATCACCCAAAAGCCCAGTAGTCAAGTTGTCTTGAGAGAACAGGGTAGGTCACTGCACACTGTGAAAATTCAGTTAATCACCTGTCTCTCTTCAGTATTTCAATGCTTTGAACGTTTCTTAACTGGACATATCAGTTAAGGTTAACTAAAATCAAATGTGCACCGTGATAAAAAATAGTTTGGTTACTAAGCAGTAGGCTACATGAAGAGACGTATGTATCATAAGTGTGAAGTACAGCATGGCTACACTTTTAAGATACCGGTAGGCTATTCTATTTCAGGACAGTAGGCTGACATGCGTAAGCCAGAACTGGATCTTATGGGTCTTCTCATATCCTTCCAAGATTGTATATTAACATTTACTATCATTTTATGTTTAAAACAAAAGGACATTTTTCTTGCAAACTAGAATAATATTTTCATTTTTTTTTAAAATCTGGTATCCATCAATGGTTCTACAGTGAACCATCTAAGGAGAGCATGGGCCTATATGATACAGGAACTAAAACATGATAATGAAAGTCTAGACACAGTATCTGGGCTGCTGATTTTTTTTTTTTTTTTAGAGGCAGAGAACAAGGAAATCAGCGATTCAGCTCTTCTGTTTCTTCTATAGCCTGGAGGAGGCTTGTTCCTTCTTTACAACTGTGGTTTGCAAACATGTTGGCATAATATGAAAATTTCTTGCACATGGTCCTTAAATGTCCAAGCTGTTTTCAAAAACATTTGTTCAAACACTAATGCAATGCAGATAGACAATAGGATAATAAATGCTTTATTCCCTAATCTAACTGAGTACTGTTGTCTGTCTCTCAGCCTCAGTATGAAAATAGAGAAGAATGAAAGCCTTTAAACTGGAAGACTATCTTTGGATCAAGGTCTCTCACTACCAGGATCATGTCTTAATCATATTTGGAGAGCTGTCATGTCGTGAGACATAGCAGCAACGAGAAGGGAGAACAGAGCCTGGGGCAAACTGAGAGCTTCGACTGGACACAGTGGAGACACAAACACTTTTCAAACTTTACAGTCTTTTCAAAATATTTTATCCGATTAAAACAATTTGTGCCCTTCAAATATTTTGTCCTGAACTAGAACTCAATGTAGAGCTGATGTTCAAGCTTCCATAATTGGTTACAAAAATTAGAGGTCAAAGACGTCCCGTCAGCAGCTCAATTCCCAGGTTGAGCACAATCTGCTCTCTGCTTTCGTAGCCTGTGTTACTGTCCATCAGGGGCTTGGCTGCACACAGGTCAAAATGTTTTAGAAAAGGAATGAAGGCATGCAAATTCAACATGCATAGCCTTTTTAAGGAAAGTATTTTGATGATGGAAAAAAAAAAAGACCCAAGACTTCCTCATTTGTCTCACAGCCTGTCTTTAAGGAATGATAGTGATCTTCCTGCTCTGGTATGACTTTGCAATTTCTATGACAGACAGGGACGACACTAAGCACACATACACAGGATCACCACACCCGTCATGCACACACACACACACACACACAGCCGAGGCCACCTACCCGACAGTCCCTCTGTAGAGTCTTCATTAGGTTGTTGTACGTCTCCGCGTCAAAGTAAAGCCCTTCCTCGTGCATGTCCTGAAAGTCCAGATCTTTGTAGGTGGGACAGTTTTTTTCTCTCTCTTTCCTGGATGCCCGTCTCTTGTAGGTGGATCCCTTCAGGTCATATTTGTAGTGCATCTTGACAGAGCGAGGCAAGACATTGTTCATCACCACCAGTCGAATGTTGATGCCTCCAGACTGGATGCAGTATAAGCCGTAAAACTTAGGAAGCAGCGTGCGTGGATTCTGGTTTAAGTTCTGCAAATATAAAGAGAATATAGTGTCACACAGCAGGATAATTGTTTCACTTCTTAATACTTAAAATAGGAAGATGTGAGAAAAATGTTTGGCTCCTAATTTGTTGATGGCTAAATTTAGAAATGACATGGAAGTGCCAAAAATTCTTGGAGCAATGACTTGCCTGGCTCGAAAAGTGAATCTGTCCCCATAGACCATCATGTGTCCCCTTTTCATGCAGATTTTTAAAATATGAATCATCATTTAAATGTTATGAAGGTATTCATAACTGACAGCACGGCTAGCTGCTCAGTGTGTAGCCACTAGCTGTCTGACACCTCAGTTAATTTGAGTTACTGAACGTGACCTCCCAGTTGTGTTGGTGCCGTCTGTGCTCCTGTTTTTGTGCTAAATAAAAATCTAGTATGATTTTATTCATATTTTAGCACTAATTAGCAGGTTAATGGTAGGCTATAGCTACTGCAATCACCATAGCAGGACTGCTCTCTTAGCTTTTCAAGTAGCTAATTAGCCAGTGAAAACTTTCGCCTTTTGTTGGCCTTCAAGCATAATGCCCAGATGCCCAGCTGTGCTTATTATGCTAATGAGGACAAATGCTTGCTACAGTTATTATACAATGCACTGAAGTCTAGGCTCCACCCATCTCGTTGCCTATTTTTGGATTACCAAGAAGTAAAGTGAAGTCAGGCAGTGAGTGGTGGGGTAGCCCAGTGAGATCCCAAATCGCTCTTCAGAGACCTATTCGTAATATCATTGGGACTTAAGTCCCTATATAGTCATTACCTGATAAATGTAATATCTTTTTGAGGATAAATGTGTTAGCAGCATTGACTTGACTGAGGCACGTCAATGCCATCGTGCCTTACAGCTGAAGCTAATGAAAATGTTCACTGCACTTCATGAATGTCACTTAAGCATCTGATAGTTGATCCGTTGAGTTATAACACTAAAAGGATTTCAGACCTCATGAAGCCATATTCAGTTATCTCACCATATAGTATCCAGGTAGCAATCTCTGGAGAAACTTGGCCTCTTTGTGCTGGACGGTTTTAATGATGAACTCATCATCGCTGGTTAGGTAGAAGAGAGAGCCGCTGGCCCCCGGGTTGGCCAGCTCAATCAAAGGCTCATTTACAAGGGAGTACTGAGGAAGGAAAAACACAAACAAACCAGCTTAACATTTCACATTAAACTAATTGAAAACAGCTCTAAACAAATAAACAGCATAACAGAAAAAAAAAGAAAAGACCAGTTGACGTTTTCATGGAAACTATGATGAAACAAAGATGCTCCACCAGAGACATGTTTTGTTTGTTTAGTGCTGAAAGAAGAAAAACTGCCTTTTGCTATTTACAGTAAGTCCTGTGATGTACCAGGTTTCGATACCACTACTTGTTTTCAGTTTTAAGGGTTTCATACACCATGTGGCTAAAATATGTACATCATAACATTACAGCCATTTGTTTGCTATGATAGCCTCCACACTTTGGGAGACAATGGGATCTGCTGTGTGTAGTTCTATACAGGTGAACACACTGTATTCTTAAATGAATGTGCTCAATCGATGGACCACAAACCCACTGCTAATTTGCACAGTCAATTAGTGAAACATCGGGGTCAGACGGACGCCAACACCTAGTTTCTGACCCAAATACGTTAATGCGTTCCTGGCAAAGACTTTGTTCAAGATCTTGTAACCTGGCTGCAGGGATTTGCCTCCATTCAACCAGAACAGGAGTAGTGAGGTCAGACACTGATGTCTGGCAATACGACCTGGCTCACATTCAGTGTCCCAATTCATCCTGGGGCGAGGGAGGGAGGCCGTGGTTTTTGTGCAGGCCAGTAAAGCTCTAACACAACAAAATGGGAAAAACAGTTCTTTATAGGCCTGGCTTTGTGATGTTGTAACAGAGTAAGGCTTTCCCTAAAACTGGAAGGCCGTGGTTTTCTTTAGTTGCAAAGACGTACATGGCTGTTCGCATGCTGCCATACACGTTTCACTGGCACGTCAGTGAAAGAAAGCAGGTCTCTGTCGGCATCTGGTTTATTGTTAGACAAACACATGTCCATTAATTGTAGAAGTGCTAGTTCTGCTTCACAGCGGCTAAGGGTAATAGGAGCGATTACAGCTTGTGCCTTCATCACAACATGGCAATCAACGTGCGAGAGAGAGAGCAGCAGGCTACAGCGTTAGATGTTAATCAGAGTGTTATGAGAGCAACATGTTCAGAGGAGAGGAGGAACACTGGAGGCATCCACTCTTCATCTCCAGAGACTCTTCCACTGATGACCATCTGCAGTTGCATCGACTTACCAGCAGTGATACTTTCAGCAGTTTCTTGCATCTGCATTTGGGAAATTGTGCGCGTGTGTGTGCACGTGCATGTGTGTGTGTGTGTGTGTGTGTGTTAACTCCCTTTTAATTAGATTGCTGTGTGCACTCTGTCTGAATGAATTCATCATCACCTCAAGGACATCAATCATGAGCACACTCTAAGCTTCTGTGCCTTCTGCCATCCTCCCTCTTTTTGCTTTGAAGTTACATTTAGTCTCCGTCTCCTCCAGAGCCCTTTGTCTTTCACTTAAACAGAAAACAAATTCGGCATTCAAGAACAAGAATGCAGCTGGTGGGGTTTTTCAAGGGCTTGGAGGCAGACAGAAAATAGGAAAATGCCGTCATAACACGATAAAGCCCAAACAAGATTACGCAAAATCTAATTTCTGTTCCAAGCAAGAAGCATAAGTGTAGGACATGGATGAATATGGCAACATGGTATACTCTGGTGAGCGGCAAATCAAATTAGCAAACAGGACAGCATGTGGCATGTAAATAAAGGCTTTTGAAAGGGGTTTTAAAAGGCATTGTGAGTATTATTACATCCAAGGGTGCAGTCAGAGTATTTTCACAGAAATAAAAACAAAATAAATTAGTTATTAAAATGGCCCTGTTAGAATCTCCTCTAACATGTTGCTGCCTCAGAGTTTCTCTCTCTGTCACTGCGAGTGTTTGCGTCTTTGACTCCTCTGGGAAATCACAGAATCAACTGCTGATTTCCTTCACCACTGGGAGCTGGTTAAAGCCGTCGTAATGAGGCCACGCTCCGTTAGCTCAGTCATTACTTCCGATATCGCCACGGCCCCGATGTTGTGCCTTGGCTTCACACTCCCATCCCATCTTTCTGCTGCACAGATGGTGCGTGGCATTACCCGCCCACTACTCAAAAAAAACCACACGTAAGATCCCGTCTTGATTAAGTATCTACTAAGGTGGAAAACTATAGCATTCAGTCGATGGGAGGAAATTCAAGAGAAAGACAACCCACAGGCCTCTGCATCCTCTTAATGACACCAATGATCATGTTTCTATTTCTGGACAGTGGGAAAATAACGCTTGGGTGTTCATAATGACAAATACTGAGCAGAAGTAGTGTGAGGTTCACCATGCAATATTTACATTTACACCAAAGACGTTTAAAATTACGTTTCATGTGTTGTTTGAGTGGCACCGATGAATAAAACTGCTTAAAGCAATAGCATCACATTTTGGAAAATGTGTTTATTCGCTTTCTTGCATTTAGATTGATGCCAAAGAGTCCTTTCCTCAATGCAGCATGACGCTATAAATAGTGGCCTTTTAGCTTAAAGGACAGGTGGGAATGGGCAGTCTGATGCCAACAAAATCAAGTTATCAGCACCTCTAAAGTCCAAGGAGGTGAGAGTGGAGGTTATGTACGGCCTGTTTTTTGGCCTGGGACAATGAGTTTCTGAGCCGACAACCATCCGCAAAAAATCTGGAAGTCACTGTAAAATTAAAGTAAAATGCCAAATATTTCTTTGAAGGTCAAGACCCAAAATCTACAAATTGGCCTTACCAGGTAGTCATCTGGTTTGATGCCAAACAAATCCCTGAAGTAGCGGAAGGCCAGCGGGGCATAGGTCTTGAAGCGGAAGTCGGGATAGTGATGAGCTGGAGTCAGGTTGCTTCCCTCGCTGGTTTGTGTGATGAATAACCACCAGGAAACAAAAACATAGATTGGTACATTAGATGAAGTAATCACACAAATATAAGGAAGGATAAACCTTCCTTATATTTGACATTACATAAGTAAAACATAACTGTGTTGTTGTCATCGACACAGATCGGTGCCCACTGGGCAACAGCAGGGGGAAAGTGTACCCTAACACCTCATCCTTGTTTTTTGGTATCTACTGTATTGACAGTTGAGTCCTGTTTAGAGTATCGGTAGGTCCTACAATGTGCTCCACCCATTGCCTCAGTGAAGTCATCAATGGGAGCCTCAGAGTCACCAGCATTGTCACAAAAACACTGGCCTGCATAGTGAGTTCCTCCCCTGGAGACTGTAGATGTCTCTGATTACTGAGGCTAAACAATACCAAACAACACATGAGCCCTGGAGAAAGGGCATTGCAAAAAGGTGAAAACACAAAATAACCTAATTTTTTTGTTGTCCTGACTGAACTGTGACACATTAATAGGCTTCAACAAAGACCAGCCCTGTTCTGCAGCCAGCCTAATACGTGCCCCACAGAAACATTATGACACTGGAGTAAGCACGCCTGACGAGGTTAGAGTGAGTCAGCTATCGAATCTTTTCATCAAATAAACTCTCGATGCAATCAATCCCCCTGACCCTAAAGCTACAAGAAGTAGGTTAATAAAGGTTTTTGTTTTCCAGGACACCTCTAAATCTGTTAATAGTATGAGAACTTGGAAGGTTTTCTGGGTAACAAGGCTACCGTGTTGTTGTTTTGTGTCAGGGCAGTTAGTCGCCGCTGATGTGTAACACTATACCTGTGATTACTCTACAATGAAATCTGACTGCTCTGTGAGGGCAACAACAATTACAATTATCTGTTATCAGTGACTGACAGTTGTGTAAAGGTAAGTTACGCCTCGCATGGAAACATGATAATTAACAACTTGCAGCACCTGGAAATGTTTCTAAACAGGGAACCTGTGTGTGCGTCTGCCTTAAGAAACTGTGTTTGTGTGGGAGTCGAAGGCATCTGCGACATCTCCAGCCATCCAAAACTAGACTGACAGGACAAACAACAGTGGGAAACCCCCAGAGAGAAGCAACATCTAGAGAAAGAAGAGGGGGAAGAGTGGTGAGATGGAGGGAGGCAATAAGAGCATCTGAGAGCTGTCTCCATCACTCAGCCACTCTCTAAGGATACTCTGTCAGTGAAAAGAAAAAGAGTGGCTTGTGTTTGTGTGCTGTTACAGAACAGAACACTTGGAGAAAGAAAATAATAAAAAAGGGAATGCTTATGATAGATACACAGACATAAAACACCCATTTTCTCTCCATGTTTTGTTTGTTGTGTCTTGTGCAATTTGTAGCATTTTCTTTTCTTTTTTTTTGCTAGTCGCCTCTCACAGTGAAAAGCCACCCGTACAGATGACAATAACTTTCATTTTATTTCACCATTATGTAAAAAGCGTTTGACATTTTGTGTATATTGAGGATGATGCAACAATCCTCACTGACTCAGCAAAAGTACAGCAGGGTTTTCCTTTTTTTAACTCGTCACTAGGGCTAAAACCAACAATAATAGCAGCTGAATGTTTGGGCTGTTGCTGAGGAGCAAGACGGTAAAGGGTCAATGTGTGCGCCAAGCCCAGGTTTGCATAAACCACACTGAGTTTACATATCCTGCTGCAGCATCTGAAAGGTAAACCACAAAGCATTTCCTGGTAGGAACTCTAATTCTCTTCCTGATCTCTTATTTGTTCTCTGCCTTATCTGTGTATTTGGCCACAGGCAGGATCAACTAGTTACAGTAATATAATATTTATCAGAAAACGAAACAATGAATAACAGGAATTTATTAAAACAGAAAATCCCAACTGAACTAGTCCTTAAAACTACAGTAATACACTATCTTGCCAGAAACACAGTGTGACATTTACATACATTGGCTTATTATAGGTATGGTATGTGACGTGTCTGAGTGACATCTGCGTGCTATAAGGTATGTGTGAACACATGAGTCACACTTTCAAAGAATTCCTGGGCTTGCTCTGGATTATATAAAGCGTTTCTTTAAGCTGGTGATGTAATTGCGAAGACAGCCCGAGATGATGGTGGGGCCGCACACTGACGTATGTTTTGCACTGTGGCAGTAAGAGACACACAGTAAGCTGATTTCACAGTTCTTGGCTGGATAATCCACCAGAATAGTTTTATCCCTGCATCATGACTGAGACAAGCAGAATTCACTTTACGGACAAATGATGACGGCGGCAGTTTGTTATAGCGGCATAATTAGTTTGGACTGGATGTCCCCGGACTGCAGTTTCCATTCAGCACGAGTAATAATAGATTTTAACATTTTTAATACAAGACCCAGACATATAATATTTGAACGGGCAGACGAGCAAAGTCTTAAGCCGCTTTCCATTCACTGACTTTGCAGAGTCAGGAAATTGTTGTAAGTAAAGTGTTAGCCCGCCACCACCTACACATGAAGCAGCTCTGTGATTCACTGGCTCTTGGAGACCACTAACACTGAGTTTATATGAAAGTCTTGGCTGTTATTATGTGCAAACTAACACATTGAATGAGTGCTTCCCAAGACGTATACATCATGGATGCCGTCTCACTGTGTATGGAAGCTGTCTGCGTTAGTATGAGTGTGTGTCTGTTGACTATTTGCAGCACTGACCTGGGCAGAAAGACGCTCTCCACCACATAGAAGTCTTGCATAAGCACATCTCTGTCAGGCTTGGAGGTGAGGTTGCCCACTGTGTAGCCTATGCCAAGCTGAATGGACCCCTTCAGGGCCGATGACGTGGTCTAGATGGGAAAATAGAAAAAACATCACATCAGTCTGGTTGTTCTAGCAGCACTGTCACTTGCTGTCCTTAATTAATTCAGTATTTAACTTGTAAAAAGTCCTGAGAATGGCTACCATGAAGTTCCATCTCTTCAAAATCAATAAAGCATTTCCTGTACGGTACAATTTTATAGTATAATTTCCAAATGCACATAGCCTAACTATTAAAAGCTCAGACACAAACATACTCTCACTGCCACCACAAAAACACCTTTGTCCAATTTTAGTCCCAACCTGTAGCTTCTGTGGAGAGTCTTGTAATGGTACCATGTTAAGAAATGCTGCCATGTGCAGTGACGTCTAAAGTGTATTAAAAAAAAACTAGTATGACCAGCACTTGACTGATCTCTGGCAGCGGGCCCTTGCAGAGGGCAGGACATTATGTGCTGTAGAAGGACATTTACAAGGACTCATGTGACTCACAAGAGAAGGCCTTTTGGATTTGTTGGCTCGAAATAGAGGCTTTCCAAAATAAATGTTAATGGAAACATGTTCACAATCGTCATAAAAGTAAAATAAAACCACACACAGTGAGGCTCTTGTATGAGCAGTTTTGTATGAGTCTTTTTTTTTACCTTCTTATATGTTTTCTCTCTGCTTGTGTTCCGAAGCCCTCCCATCCCATTTTCTGTTGTGGTTGACATCTGAAAGACACACAAAGTAAAGCCATAAAGAACAAACTGACAGTAAGAACGTTTAAAGATTGTTGTAACTTCTTTCATAGCCTACAATAAAACCAAATATGCTGAGAAGTCAGGACCATAAACCTGCCTTGCTTGACTAAAAGCCGTGCCTGACAAACAGCAATCAGGGCGACATCTCTTGATCGTCAGGTTGTGCAATCATCAGGGGGGTATGGATCTGTCAGGGGACCCTGTGCAAGAGAACAGGCACACAAAGAGTTAGTGTTATACAATAGGAACAGAAATTCAGGACATAAACACACGCATAGGCGTTGCTGCTGCAGAGTTAGGATGTGACAAACTGGGGAACATGTCCACTAACTAGCTGCGATACAGTTGTGCGTTGTTCATCTTAATGGCATCACTCTGTTAATCTCTGCCTGATAGGAGAGCCAGGCTATCCTTTCACAAAGTCGAACTGACCTACAGCACAGGATCTTTGTTTTGACAGTCACTTAGGACTCGTGAAATGTGTATATGAACGTAGAATAGAAATTAAACTCAAGGAAGGAATCAAGACTATCCTGCCTGTTAAATGCTTCACAAATGGCAGTAGTATGCACATACATATGTATTTTCTTTTTTTCATATTTCCCCTTTATTCCAAGCCATCTGTGCATGCAGGATAATTACCTCTCATAAAGGAGCAGAGGTACAGAGTGTGAAAACTGAAAACTGGGCGCTACCCAGTTTTATGTACAACCAAGTCATTACTGAACCACAAAAAAACAGTCTGTCTCATTTTCAATGTTCCCAATGAATTTTAACTGTACCACTCCTATTGAGGCTCTCTCCATCCTTCATGTTTTTTTTTCCAGCCCGATTTCCTCCTTCCCTCTTCAGAGCAAGTAAGGCAGCATGACATAAGTCAATGAAAGTGTGACATAACTGTGCCTCAGGAAAAAAACAGGGACACTGACGGGGAAGTGAGGAGCAAAGGCTTAGCAAAAAACCCTGGCAAAAACTGGGACTTGGTCTGATAAGCTCTGCAAGCCTGCAGTCACCGTAGCTGCTGCATATAAATGCACCTGCAGGTCTCTGAGCCTCGGTGCTACACAGTGTCGTTCTGCTTCATCAGCGCTTTCAGCACCGTGTCCTCCTGTCACCTGTTCCGTGACCAGCAATTACATCTCAGTCAAACCTGAATCCACTCCACTGGGGAGCTGACCTCTCGTCTCTATCCAATGGAACACTTATTTTATTATATTTTATTTTGAAAGTCTTATCATCAGCTATATTGGTAAGTTACGTTACAATGCTGCATTACTCGCCAAATATGCTGCAGATATGTTTAGAAATAGCCTTCACAAGGAGAAGAGCACATCTTCACACACTGATTCAGATATTAAAGGAACGTAGCAGACACTGAGTGCTTATCTTCAGACTGGGTCGTTATCTGAGCACCAGCTCCTCTGTTGCTATAAACACAAAGACGACACCAACACATGCTCTCAATCGCCCAACGGCATCTGTTTGTATTAGTCTGAGTCTTTGTGTTTCCCTCACGCGCAGTCACTCCAAACTTGTCAACTCATTCAGGATGAAAAGATTACATCTGGCAACGGTTTTGTGCAACCATAGCGGAGGATCACCTGGAATGTTGTTCACAAAACACAATACTGTCAATAATGTGTCATTAGCGGCAAATCTGAGTAATGAGGTGTTGGTCCACCTGAGCCATTGTATTGTACAACTGGATGTGTGTGTGCTCTGAACCTGAGGAATGTTAACAAGCCTTCAGAAAGGCCTGTCTGGCTGAGCCCTGCCCTCGGTGTCAGTGTTAAGGGGGATTGTTTGACTCTCTCTCTCTCTCTCTCTCTCTCTCTCTCTCTCTCTCTCTCTCTCTCTCTCCAACCCCCCTCCCTCCCTCCATCCTTCTCTCACCTGACCCCACAACCCAGCCGGTGCGATAACAGACTGTTTCCAGAACAGTCCATGAGAGGCCCGCAGCTGCGGTGAACAACAGCACGTCTGTTGTTGTTCACCTCACAACAAAAGAGAGGCAGACAGATGGATGGACACATGGATGAAAATGGATGGATGGATGGATGGATGGATGGATGGATGGTCCTAATCATTCACATCTTACCACTGTCAGATGCTCCAATTACAAAAAACACTGGCATACGTGAGGAAAACACGAAAAACGATGCACATATACTGTCCAGTGTTACACACATATGTAAGACAACACCCTGTGCTACAAATACAAAAGTGCACCGTTGGTAAATCAATATCTGCGGTGCACGCTGGATGTTTTAGGGTCTGGGAGAGATCCAAATGAGTAAAATGATACAGCTGATCAATAAAAATGACACTCTGTACTTGAGTCTAAATCAGATTGAAAACATTTAGACCTGGCTTGTGTGGAGGTTGAACTGAGCTGTTTTCTGTGAGAGTGAAGCAAGGTTTCATAAAGATATGATACATCAATGATAAACTGTGAAACATCGTGTCTGCACGATGCAGATCGGAGGAAAATTTCAATGGAATGAGGAAAAATCAAAATGTTAAGGTTGAATTTAATGCAGAGACAAATACACTGTACACAGACATACCAGCTGCCCAAGGAGATGAAACTGTTGCAACTGGAAAGTTTCTTAGCAAATTCTCCTCAGCGACTGGGTTAAAAACAGTCTTGGTCAGCAAAGTATTTCACATGCACTTTATCTTGCACTTGATAAATAAACCTTGGTTCCTTAGCTCCTGTTAGTTAGCTCCCTATAGTTTCCCTTTCTCTTTGAGCAAGTCTATTCCAACTCATCCACACGCCCTTGTCAGAAACTCTGCCACCCTTCAAGCAAACACTCTTGAGTGCAGATCAAACACTGGCTCTCAAACCATATCTCCCCCACATTTTCAGAGATATTGCCAAGGGTACCAGCCAGCCCCCGTGGAAGTCAAATAGCCATTCTGTAGCCAAGAAGTACTGGCAAGGGAATATGTTGCCGAGAGCAGACATGGGCCGTCTGGTATGATAAAAATGCAGATCCAACACATCTGAACCGTCAAGAGGTCTAAGTAGCAGCGGTAATCATGCCTCACTGATTCCAATGAGCAGAGCAGCGGAACAAGAAATAATCGTAGCTGGAATAAACCAGATCAACCAGCCACACTACACATCTCATACACAATTTATAAAGCATTTTACTCTGTGTACTATGATCTTGTCCTCTTGCCACCCTTAAGTGGCAAAATAAAAACAGAAATTCTCACAAAAGAGGATTTTCAAACCATCTCACCGTGACATCGGAGGTGCTGCCAAGTCAAGGCAGTCCATGCTGTTTCTGTCTCCAGAACACAGATACTACATATAGGCTCCTGCTTCAGTCCCAAGATACTATTGGATTACTGCAGCAGTTTGGAGACATAATGGAGAATCAATAGCAGAGCAGCAATGCAGAGCACCGAGGACCAGACTGCTGCGCTTCCATGACCTTCATGATCCCAGACTGTGAGATGTTAGATAAGCACAAATATCTGGATTTGGGTAAATACAATCAAGAAGATGCATGGGGGAGTCAGCTTAGCTCGGCCTGTGGCGGATCGGCTTCATCAACTTAACTGCTCTGATCCTTGTCTGCGGCTCACACAAACTCTTGTTTTTCTTTGCATAAATATCTTTTCAGTGTGTAAAAATAGTTTATTCCCGCGCCACGTGCAAGATAAAGTGCGTGCTAACAGATTCAAAACAAACTTCAGTGTGTGCGTGTGTACTGTATGTGGGGCAGTAGTCATTATCTTTCTGATGCCTTGTGTAAACACTTGTTCACTGTTTGGTGTGTCAGTGTGATTACATAATTGGCTTAGTTACCCCAACCGTGTAAAATAGTTGCTTCGGTGAAATGTGCAATGTTCTGTTATGAATAATGCGGCTGGAAAACAAACATCTAATGTGTGGGCTTGCCGCCAGCAGCAAAAGCAGAAATGATCAGTCCTATAAATGACAATGAAATGTCGCCCTGCGCTACCTCAAAAAACCTTCAGATCTATTCCCCTGGCTCCTGTGGATATTTCAAGAATGTGTTTTGCTGGCAGACAAATAAAGGAGATGATGCAGAAGGAGAGGGAAGGGACTAGCACTGTCTTTGTATAAAATGAGCACTCAAAAGTACATTGAATTCAACAATCTCAACCAATGCACAAATACAGAGCAAACAGAACATAAAACACCACGTTTCTACATGTGCGCTGACACATAAACAGTCCCACATCTCAGACATTCACACACC
Source organism: Trachurus japonicus (assembly GCF_045865225.1). Classification (NCBI taxonomy): domain Eukaryota; kingdom Metazoa; phylum Chordata; class Actinopteri; order Carangiformes; family Carangidae; genus Trachurus; species Trachurus japonicus. The sequence goes on along the minus strand of NC_140915.1, from coordinate 25,965,571 downwards.
CTCACCGTTCTGCACCAGGTGAAGCTGTAAAACATCAGCATTGTGTTATTTTGGCTGGTTCTCGGTGCATGCTGTTCCATATTTCACTGTATTCTCTGAAGGTGCGTTTGTTTTCATCCTCACTCTGAGGGACAAGCTGTACTGCAGCTTCAGAGCAGCGTCTGTCCACACCAAGCACTATGCAGCACTGCAGAGCCAGGGTAAAGAAGTGTGCGAGTGCATGTGTTTATGTGTAGATGTGTGTGTGTGTAGCCTATATGTCTAAACAAGACTAATAGCAAGCATGCAAAAAAAATGCAATGTGATGATTCATGCATGTAATGTATAGTGATGGAGGAATGAGCTTGAAAATACAGCGATTCATGTTGAAACAACATGACGTAAGCGGAGAAAGGACAGAGAAAACAGCTTCTCTGCATCACGGTGCAGAACGTACAGTGTGTACAAAGCATAACATCCCACTGAATCTGAAAACTTCAGTGGACGCAACCACTGTGTATCTGTGAGATGTGTCGCTCTGATTTGACACCAACAAAGAGAAAACAATGGGTGGGAGATGAAAGAGGGGGGCTTTGACCTTTCAGATGTGACATAACTTCCCTTGCGGTTTCTGCAGCAAGACCGTACAATACCACATGTCCAGCTTTATTGAGAGGAAACCTCCAGGATAGCAAAGAGTTTACAACCACACTGATACACAAAAAGAGAGTGAATAAAATTCATTTTCTAAGATGACATGAATACAAGAAGCCCAGTGAAGAGGACTGGGCCTGCGTGTTTGTAATTCAGAGAGTGTCTCACTCTAGTTCCACCCTGCATGAGAAGCAGCGAGGAGGAGGTCGCCCTCTGTGTCCGGAGAGTCACATGATCCAACTGAGGGAGTGGGGTGGATGGGTGGGTGGGGGGAAACATACAGCTGAGTATATGGAGAGAAAACAAGACAGAGGGAGAGCAGGGGTGCACGGAGAGTCCAGCTATAGAGGACGCCACACACAGCAGGATTATTATATTCAACCACCGCTGGTATCTGCTACAGTACGTCATAGAAAACTGAAAGAAAGAGATGTGTCCGTTGCAGCGAAGCCCTGTTTAGTATTACTCAGCAAGGAGTCCAAAGGTCCTCTTACACTTCTTTAAGCCACAGGGGTGACAGGCAGATTTATTACCTTTGCATATCTCTGCAGATACAATTGACTGCATTTATTACTCTCAGAAATGTACAACGACGGGGGTGAGGGAGTGTGTGGCGTGGCGTGGCCCTGCCTGTACTGATATGAGGTCACAGCCTGCTGAAAGTAAAGAGAAGGGATTTCATGTTGCCAGCTTTCTGAATTCTTTAACTCTTTTCTCCCACTTGTTTGTCTTCACCCACTCCTTCATGATTTCACTTTGTCATCTCTCCCTCCTACTCGCACCCTACAGGGGCCCCCGAGCGGGCCTCCGCAAACTTCATCATTACCAGGGCAGGAAAGTGGGAGGGGGGGGTTATGGTGTGTGTGGGTGGGTGAGGGGACTCTCAGCAAGGCCCAAACAACAACAAGCAACAACAACAAACATCACAACCTCCAAATAATCTGAATTCCTGCGAGGCTGCCAACCTGTCCCTCTGCCAGCAGCCTCCAGCCAACCAATCATTACACAGAGAACAATTATGAGCCAATCAACACTGCAGAACTCCTCTCAGAGAACTCTTTTTTTTTGCCTTTTCAAAGGCTGGTGCTGACGTGCCACAGGGCCAAGGAGGCGGGAACTCCCCATTGGAGGTCATTAGGATCAAAGCGATAATAGTGGGAAAAGTCTACATCCAGATTCAGACGCTGCAAAGCAAACAAGGAGCATTTAAAACATCCCCCCACAATGACAGAAGTAGACAATCTTCTCACGATTAAAAGAACTCTGTACAAACATGAAATCAAGATAACGGTGTACTAGAGAAACATCTTTAGCTGTAGGATGTGTGTCAGGTCAAGGTGTCTTGATATCTTGGCTCTTTAGTTCCTGTCAAGCGGTCGCTACACTCCAGTCCTATCCCAATATCATTGTCTTGCATTTATGTCATATTGTACAAAGCATAATTATAGTGAGCAACCAGATGGGAAATAGCATAAGAATTAACTGGATTTTGGACTTTGGACATTACTGTTAGAAAAACAGATTTCTAACAGAATAAAACTAATCTTACCACTAATCAGTTTTTAGTTAAAGCAGAAGTAAGTGGTCCGGTCGTTTTCGCTAATGCTGCGTTCCAGGCAGGCTTTTGAAATCGTAAATTACAGCTTCAAGTCACAACTTACGACTTTGTAGCGTTCCAGGCAACCCACTCATGTTTTTCCGACCTGTTTTACCGGTGAAAGTCACTATAACGGCCACTCGTAACTTCCGACCGGAGAACTCGTACCAGATCGAACTGGTACGACTTCACGGTCGGAAAAATACGAGTTTCCTTGAACGCACCATAACAGTCCTCGTCCCTACGTCGCCACATTCACGGCGTCCCTTGGCTGCACACACAGCCCTGCATGCCGTTCTCTCTCCTCATTGGATAAAAACTGTAGGATACGATAAATGTTTTCTCCTCGGCTCAGAGCAGAGCAGAGTGACTGACAGACCCGTGTTTCGGTCCAAACACTCTATGTAAGTGATTGCTGTCGGAAGATATAACTATTTAAGACTTATATTAACACAAATAGCCTATATCACTTACTTCTGCTTTAAGATACTTTGAGAGGAGCTTTAAACTGTAGCTGATTCTCCTGTCAATGAACTGTTACAAGGCTGTAACAAATGAAACATCTCCAATCTGAGGTTGTTTCTTTTTTTGTTTTTTTGTTTTACTCCAGACTTCAGGAAACAGGTCATGAGCCATAGAAGATGTAATACAAGGGAGGGTTTTTAAGTTATAACTCCCCATGACTACAGGAGATGAATGACATTCATGTGTCATTGTTGGAGCACCCCTTACATTATTCATCAGACTTTTTTTTTTCTCTTTCAGTGGGAGCAAATGAGAAAACACAGATGTATCACTGCCATTTCAAAACAGGTTGTTGACTGTGTCTGCCAATAAAGCAGAAAAACTTGTACTTTTACATAAACATGACATAACTTTATATTCTGGATCATATAAACAAATCACAAAAACACTATATAAAGGTTGTGACTGTAAGGAAATGATTGTCATGTGTTGACAGTTTATAGGCTGTGATGTGCAAATTATGTGGGGGGATATTGACAAAGGTGCAACCAACGCTGATCTCAGTACTGATGATAAAAGTTAATTATAAAGTCCTGACTAGGTCCTGGAGGCTATCAGTGGTGCTGTGTGAGGTATGTGCTGACATGAGGCAGCCTGGCTGACGAATGAACACAAAGAAAGAGATAATAGAAAGAGAGAGAGAGAGAGAGAGCCAACAGCCCGCTTAGATCGAGGTGTAACTCAGCTGTCTGAACTGAAGTGTGGAGGCAGGTCAGCAGTGTATGTGGGTCAAACTACCCACTGACATGTCTGAAGTATACTGTGAAGCAAATATCCTATTCATTAGTGCTCTGATTCATCGAGGAAGTGTGTCTGAATCTTTCTTTGAAATATTGTGTGAATATTGGCTGCCCCGGTTCGAAACCGCATCGAGTGGCCCTGTACTCCATTTCATTCCCCCTCTCTCTGCCTCCCCGTTTTCTGTCTCTCTCAACTGAACTATCTAATAAAGGCATGAAAAGTAAACCAATATATAGTTAAACAAAATTGTATGACTAAAAACACCAATCATGCTAGTGAATGCCTCACAGATATAGATCATTTTAGATCACTGAGATGATAATTTATCTCTGTCATTATCAGTGTATGTGTAACAAGAAACTAAAATACAGAAATACCAAGAATATAACAGTGATCATTTAGTATAGTGTCATCATTAGAGCTATAAAATCTCAAATATCTTGAACAAGCTCTTCAGTCAAAAATGTTTATACCATATGATCATGTTTAAAAAAGATGGCCAGTAATTTAGACTCTGAACCTGCCTCCACTATAAATCAAATCAGATCACATCTACTATAAATTGACATTTTAATGAGTGTGAATTGAATACTTTCTGTTTTGAATGACTCATTTAGAAACTGATTAACCACAAAGGTGGTAGATTAACCAATAGAAGTAAAAGGTAATAACTGCTAGTTCCCCCGAGGCCTGACAATAAACAGCAGAACGCACAAACGTGCTGTTTCTGCATCCAAATATGTATGGCACATGTGGTTTTTAGCCTTTCTTACAACCAAACTGAATGAGAAAACAAGAAAACGTTTAGTTGACATGGTGCTAAATAACCCGAGGAGGCGAATTCTGGCAAGAAAACAAACAATCTTGTCGTGCTTGGAGTTCACTGCAGCCGGGACGAAGCATTAGCACTTGGGCCTGGAGTAAAACTGTAGACGGTAGTAGTGAGAGAGGATCCTCCGAGAGAAGAATTAGAGTGGGTGTAGTAGGAAGAGAGTTCACGCTAAACAGACACAAACATTATGAGGTGCCAGATTCCATTATCAAAACACAGAGAAGCTTTCTTCTTCTTTTTTTAATCAGATTACCATCTTAAATGTAAGTGGGACTAACTAGGGGCCGCACCCCTGCGTGCAGACACCAGGCACATGGGTCAGACATGAACCATTATCAGGAACGAGAAAGTGCTGAGAACTACTGTTCAGGGCACTGACTTATGTAACTGTCTTAATAAGCCTCATATGCCTGTTATTTTGGTCCTATCACTGCTCGGATCCCATGGTACAGTAGTGCACAGAGTGCTCTTTGACCCAAAATCACAAGACAGCACTAAAAACCTTACAGTTGTTAATCGTTGCGCTACCTCTTCCAAGCAAGTTTATACAGTCAGAAAAGTCAAAAGATACACTAATGTTGGTTTTAGGAAAATGTGCCCAGCTATTTTGACCCAGTGTTATTGATTACACTTCCAGTCACTTCAGAAAGAACATGACCCGCTACAGTAAAAGTCCACGAAGGGAAAAGAGCAAAGGGTCAAAAAATTAAATATGACGTTGACGTGTCTTGATAAGGTTTTGGCTCTGCAGTGCTGTGGCACTTCTGCTGCTACTCAGATGGAAAATATTACATAATGTGCAGATGCTGCTCACACAGACAAGCAACATATCAGTACAAGGGCAGTGTGCAGCGCAGCAGAAGAGCTCAGGTGTTATCCCCAAAGAGAAAGCAGGGGGATTTGCATGAGCCATTTTCCCTGTCAAACTTCCTCTGCGGCAAAACTGACCAATGTGGCCCAAGCTGAGGCTGATTCCACTGCCTCCCAGTCAAATGAGCAAAAAAGAGCAAGATCATAATGGAAACCACAGACTCATATGCCTGTGTAACACCTTTGCCCCCCTCCCTAAAGTCCGACTCCAAGCCTGTCAGATTTGCATGATTATTCATTTTCTCCCAACACAGGTGCACACACACTATGATCCAAACTAGTGACAACTGTGTGAGACTCTAATCTTTTAAAGATATTTTAACATGTGACATGTATCACCTGTTATTAGACTATAACACGACAAGGATCACAGGGCAAAATCAGGCCCAGAATGGACCAGTGGCATGTCGCACTTCAGCCGACTGAACCACCAGGTCGTCCTGTGACCAGACGTTTTGAGCTAAGACAGTTTTCAGTTCAACTGAACTGAAGAAAAAGTTTTAAAATATGACAGTTCTGTATGAGAAAAATACTTAATGAATTGAAAAACAAATCAGAAAACACTGAATAATGTGCCAAGACTTTTCATCCCTCATTGTAACAAAGCAAACTTCCCCCCTCAGACACACATGCATCATTTTGTCTATCAAAATCCTGTATTATGTCAATGGCTCGGCAGCTGAACTGCCACTGAATGATAACCAGTGAGTCCAGATCATTCTGTTGTTGAGCTCTCTGTGTGCAGCTTCCCTCCTCACTCGTCAGCTCACAATCTCACAGGACAGTACAAAACCTTAACCAGATGCACTGATGAAGCTATTTCACAGTCACAGCCCAGTGAATCTGTTGGTGGTGGGATGGGTCAGAGTTGGAGAATCATTAAGAGCCTGGATGCCAAGTAGCAGCAGGAGAAAATGTAGCAGCTCACTGTAAAGACCAGTGTTAATGTGATAGATACCGATGCCAGTAAATGAAAGGTTGGGCCGGGCAGAGCAGCTTCTAATTATGTACCCACATGATATACAGAAAATCTGTCACCTCCGCTAAAGATTAGTGTGTTAGGGAGATATAGTGTATGAATTTCTCACTTCCTATTAGTCCTATACACAAGGTTAAACCGAGCCATGTTCTCCATCTCCACAGTGATCACAATAATATCTAGACACAAATTGGTATTCAAAGCAGTTTTGTTCTACACTCATAACCTTAAGGTCAAATTTCCATTTAATGACTCTTACCCTTGCTGTGTTACACAACCTTCGACATTGCTTGCCTCATTTCCCATCAAACTGGACAGACTTCTAGTTTCACATTAAATGTGCAAGGCAGAGTAGCATCCTCAAATTCTAAAAAAAAACAAAAAAAAAACTCCCCATTAATTAGAAAAGAGCCGCCACAATGTAAATGTTGACACAGCAAACAGCAAACACTTGTGACTGTCCAAAAGCTACACTGTGGCACAAACTGATCCTGTCTGGCTTGAATTCATTTGGACAATAACAACAGCAAGAATTTCATTTGAGTTTAAGGGTGAACTTCAAGATACCCCTCAACCACCATCACATCCAATTCATTCAAATGTAAATTCACTTACAGGCTCCATAAAAAAAAAAATTAAATTAAAAAAAATCTCATATATACAATCTGGCCTTCTGTCCTTTATCCAATCATACATAAAACATATTCTGCATTGTATTATTCCAGCCTCTGTGCTGTAGGTCAGGTGAGTTGTTTTTTGGTTTTTATTCAGGGAGTGACACCCTTGTTTCTCAGCAGGACAGTGAACAGCTGGATCACTGGCTTCGGCTCAAGCGCACAACTGCAGTTTTTCACCTGTCGCGACAACAACAAACCTGAGAAGTGACACTCTGAAGCACGAAATGTCACAGTATGCCAGGTGTTAATCTTGAGTGTCAGCGCTGTAACATACGATAAGAGCAGCCTATGTATTTCACATGATGCCATCAAACTCACAGATGTATTTACCACCCAGTCGTTTTCCTCTCAGTAGCCGTGTAGAAATTATGTTTCCCTCAGAGTGGCTGCGGCGTTTCTCTCCTCAATCTGGTAGTCCTCCACGACCGATTAGGAATAAAATACACAGTGTTTACTTCCACCACAGGCAGACTGTGGACAACTAAAGAGTCACTCCTCTACTGCGAGCAGCAAGAAGCTCTGTGTGTCTCCGTGTCGCTGCCCTGCCTCTTTACATAGTCTACAACCGTGCCACTGCCACTCAGTGCGCCAATGGGAAGAAAAATGGAGCGCAGCTTGCGCACGCCCTCTGCAGACAGACCTGTGCAGGAGCAACAATAAAGATGGATCTAATTTAATTACCCGAAGGGTAGTCTGACAATGAATCTGTTTTCTCTTAGAAATCCTTTTTCATATTTTTTCCACTAATTTTTGTTCCTGTGCTGCACGAATCATGTGTTTTCATAACTCTGACACCAAGTGCAACATAATCATTTAGTAACTTGTGCTTCAACTAGTTCCTACACTTTTGGATTTTTTTGAAATTTGTATTAACTCCACACACATAAAATACAAGATGTACATAAAGTCAGTGGTGTGCACAGACATTTTGGGGGACAGGTACTCAGTGAAAAATAAGAGGGTCTTTATGCAGCACATGGAACGGCTGGCTGCCTTATTATAGCAGCGTGAAAAACATTATAGGCACATGTTGCACGTAATTGCATATTTATTTCATTATGTTACTAAAATTACTGTGTCAAGAGACTATGCATTGGAAACAACAAAATAAAGATAGCAGTGCCATATTGTGCAGGGTGTCTATAAAACAAATAACAAATCAACACTTTTTAAAAAAAAGTATTTTTGCCTTTATTCGATAGCACAGTGGAGAGAGAGAGGGGTAGACAGAGATTGGTGGTGATAAACGAAAACAGTTGGAAGAAAACTGAAGATGAGAGGCTGGAGATCCATACAACATACAACGACATTCAGGCTCCATGGTGACACTGAGTAGGAAATTAGGAAAAAGCCTCCGTCATCCAGTCCAGGAGTATCCCTAAGGTATAAAAAGTCACATTAGAGAGAGTATAATTTCATTTACATTAGCACATACAATGCTGCATATTTAACGTTCACTAACCTCTCAGGGCTATGCATCTCCATCATGTTTTCAGCTGCACCAGAGTACAAGTTCATATTAGACATTGGGACATGTTGGTAATGTTAACATTATAACGTGAATAAAGTACCTTTATCCAATAATTATTTCAATCACCTGCCATCCTGCTGATTTTGCTCTCTGTTTTGTCTTCTTTTACGGAGATGTACCAGCAAAGCCAAAGTAGCCACAGCCAGGCAAAGAAGGATAACCGCCGGGGCAATGAGCACTAGGTCAGTAGAATAAAGAGATCTTATATTCAAGATGATTGTACAAATACAAAATAAATACACACAGTAAAATGTAGATCTCACCTGATTGTCAGCATTTTAAAGATAAGCAAGTCCTGGGCGTAAGCAAGAAGATAGAGAAAGGCAGAGTAAAGCAAGTTTGATTAGTAGCCATAAGCAATTTTTTTTTTTTATTGAAAGATGCAGGTTAAAAAAAAGTTAAAAGGAAGATGCTGATGTTAAAGGTAGGGTTGGAGATCCTGGAAAAACGGTTCTAGCAGGCCACATTTTGAAAATACACATGTCAAATGCCCCTTTCCTCAGACTTCTCTCCTAAGCCACGCCTCCAGAGCGCAGGAACACGTAACGCTTGTTCAGCTTTGGGTTCACATCAAGGTGAAGCCGCAAAGGTGCCTTCACAATGATTGGATGTTGTTTTTACAGGATTGCCCATCCCACAGGTGACTGACTTTTTTGTGGAAAAAGCATTTAATTAGGCTAATTGGTTGCAATCGGAGTGTGAAGAGGATTTCAAACAATTTTGTAAAAAAAAAAAAAAGCTCCAGAATAGTTCTCCAACCCTACCTTTAACAGCTGCTTATCCAGAGGCAAAATTACTGATGTTCAGAACAGAACCCACCGATTCTTTGCCTTTCAGTGGATCCCACTTCTGCTGTGATGGATCCCACTTCTTTCGTGGTGTCTGGAGGAAAGAGGAAAATGGCAATGATCAGTGATCAAAACAGGGACGATGATGTAAAGTGTTTATCTGCTGGAAAAGCTTACCATTGGTGATATTACAGATGACGTTGTTGACTGGTTGAGAAAACAAAAGAAGTCACAAAGTGTTATCAGAACATTTTGAGTAGAAATACTTCAGAGAGAATAGAAACTAATCTGGGGCCTATATTGACAGCACGGGTGTTAGTGAAGAGTAGGTCTACACAGAAAATCTGCAAAAAGCAACAGACAAAGAGTTTAACAGTTGATATGTGGGGTTTAATAGTGATGGGATTTCAAGCAGAGGAAAAAGTTTTCAGACTGCGCCCTCTGCTGAGTGAACTCTGCAAGAGCAGCACAAAAACACAATTCTTATTTACGTAACACCACACAGTTAACAAAAAGCTGGAGAAGGGATATATACACGACACCATATTTCCTCCTCTGTTGAAGTACACCTATTCTGTTTTTTGTTTTTTCAAACTAGCACTGCTGTTTACTCAGGTTCTGGAGCCAACATGTGGATGCTTTCACACCTGCATCAGAGCAGGTGCATGTGCATGATCCAAATAAAAAGGAATCTACTAGAAAGCTGGCTCATACAGAGGGCCTATGGGGACTTTAGAAAATGTAAATAAAAGTAAATACCTGTACATTCCTCGCCTCCAATATGACCTTCCTTCCCTTCAAAGTCACAGGGCTCAGCTGTATCAGTGGTGACGAATGCTCGACCATCATGCTGGCAGACAGAGTTGGGTGAAGGTAGGCGACCTGCACAGTCTGGAATATGAACGTGATCTAAGACCGGGACGTCATGGTGGCAGAATACTTCAGTCACACTGGCAGCACATCCTGGATCCTTGCAGTAGTAGGACACAGGTACATTTCCACCTGTAACACATAACATACCGTATTTATGAAATATCACAAAGTTTTTATTTTACCATTGGGTTGTTAGCCTGAGAGGTTACCTTGGTCTCCTGAGACTGGAAACCACTGCATACCAACAGCCACCAGCAGCAGATACAACCCACGGTCTGCCAAGACAAAAACATAAACTACAGTGAGGACCCTCTGATGATTGTGTTTAAAAACTGTTTGAATCATCAAACTTACTGATCATGTTGTTAGAGGTGATTTCGCATGAATGAATGAATGAATGAATGAATGAATGAATGTTTATTTCGATCACAGCATCAAAATTTCTACAAAACAAATTCAAGGTAGGCTAGTATATATAGCTGGTTCGAAAAGGGTTGCGGCTGAAGCAAAGCTTATAGCTGCCACACCCTCGTTTCTCATTTCATTATAAAAACCATAAGCAGTCTGATCGGAATGGCGCATATGCATACACACATACACACATACCTACACAGTACGTCCCCCACCGACCATCCTATATCCACAAACCTACACAACTCAAAAACAAAACAGGTCGAAATTTCCTCGGTTACATTACACAACCCATATCAATCCTCAACTACAAACATACACTAAAAAACAGTCAGAAACAAACAAACAAGAAAACTTTATGTTTGTTGCAAAATTAAGTTAATTATTTCACCTTGTTGCTCTCAACATTTTCAATTTTGTACTTTTCAAGAATATTATTTTTAACATTGTTTTTAAATGGGCAACATTTTTACTATCTTTAATATCTTCTGGTAAGCTATTCCAAAGTTTCACTCCATAGACAGATATGCACTATACTTTTCAACGTGGTACGAGCAAAAGGTTGCTTTAACTTCCCTCTCCCTCTTAGGTTGTACCCTCCCTCTCTTTCCCCAAACATTTTTTGGATTTATCCTGGAAGTAGATTGTGCTTTGCTTTATACAAAAGCAGACTGTGACCACTGCTCCCCTCCCACTTCCTGGAGAGATGGGCGCATAGGCTATGTCATCATCAAGGTTAAGTGTCTGTTCATCATGCTTCTTCTCTGAGCTAATTCATACGTTCCCAACTTCCCATTGATCCTGGTGGACAACAGCCAAATGGGGGCTTAGGTCCACCACACACCTGCAGAGAAGGGCGCGCATCAATAGTGCCACTGCCAATATTTGCTGTGTAGAGTCCCACACTGCGTCTTATGCTCCATGAAGCCGCGCCCGCTACTCTCCTGTCCTTTTTTAAAGTAGCCAGAGATGGACAGAGTACTCGACTCCAGTAACTTGAGTAAGAGTACAAATACTACTGGTCAAAATTTACTCTGTTATACGTAAAAGTAGCTCAGTCGACATGTTACTCGAGTAAGAGTAAAAAAGTACTTGCTTTTAAAGGTACTTAAGTATCCAAAAGTACATGCTTTTAAATTTACTTTAAGTAAAAGTAAGAGTATTTTTTTTATTTTTCACATCAATTAATCACTATATTTTTTTCTAAATGAATTTAAGGACCTTTTCTTGTTTCTGAGAATTAACTCAGATAAAGCCATGGATTTTCTGAAAGTTCCTCCGGATCATTATCAGATTCAGACTGAAACTGCGCGGATTATTTTCTTTCTTCTCCTGATGCAGCCATTGTCGCTGTATAGTTTTGAGTTGACAAACGCAGTCGAGCGTGGTATCCTGATGGGGAGGGATGACATATCTCCGCTTTTACGTAGATCCCAGTGGAGAGCAATGTGATAGGTTTCTTTCTTTGACAAACACAGCTTGTGTCCAATAGTAGAAGAAAAAAGAGCAGACCTAAAAGTAACGAGTACTTTTCAGCCTTCCTAGAAATTAACTCGAGTAAAAGTAGCCTAGGCTACAAATACTTGTCTTGGAAATGTATTCAAGTAAGAAGAGTAATAAGTAGGCTACCAAAGAAATCTAATAGGAAGTAAAGTACAAATCCTCTGTAGCCTACTTAAGTACAGTAGGCCTACTCAAGTAGCTCTTCACCATTGAAAGTAGCCTACTTCGTGTTGTCTTTGTTTTCACACTTTCTTCAACACAGTAGGATTTCTGTACAGGAATATTTTATAAATAGGCTAACATCACGATAACTAGCCTATTTTAGTGGAATAATAGTCTATTTGCATAACTTATTGCCATTTTACTACAATAATGAACACATCTGTAATTTTCCTACACCCAACATAAGGGTCAATTAAATGTTCTATTGTTACGAATATTATTGAAATCGTGATGTGGAAAGTGTTTTAAATAGCCTGCACAAAGTATGAACTTACATGTCGACATAAGTTAGCGGCTCTGGGAGCGTCATGGGAGTGGGAACCATAAAATAGGTGGGGACCGATGAAGAAGTGGATAGGTGCTCCCCGGTAGATTTTAATTCCCGTCTGTCCAATGGAATGAGATCGCAGATGCAAGCGGCCAGACGGGCTTCTTCCGTGCAGTGGTCACTGGCCGGGTTCAGACTTCGGGTGAGGGGCTCGGACAAGGTGCACGCAGCGCTAACTCTATCCACGAGAGAGGAGGTCGCCACAGCCGCAATCAAGAAAGTCCTGTGGTAGGTTTACGAAAAATCGGAATTCCAGAACCTCGCTGCATTTTAACAACGAAAACTGTAGAAATGTCATGTTCTTTTTAATATAGGCTACATACAACATAGTAAATGTTTATTTGAACATACGCATTTGCTTTCATGTTTAAAAATACATGCTAATGTGGAATTTAATAGCAGCTCTTCCACACCTTTGGTTGAAGCAGCAATATGAACAGAGTGAATTATTGATCTTCTTTTGAGAATATATAATTATTCAACAGGTGGTAGCCCACAGGTGATGACACAGATAACACCTCCACAGGACCATGAGGAAAAAAGAACAACTTTGCTGTTTTAAATTTAGGCTATTCCGTGGCCTCACATTACGAAACTAGATTTTCCGAGTGCACTCGAATGCACCAGTGATTTCCTGGTTCTGGTTGAGGTTTGATGGCAGCCCGGACGCTGAAGTTAGCCTCTGATTCGCCAGCCTCCGATTCGGCACTTAAGGGGAAAGTTAAGAGGAAATTAACGTAACGTGCAGTGCGACTGTTTGTACAATGATTGTCTGGTTTTTGTGACACTTCTTGATGTAAAAACATTTTAGGTAAGACATTAACTTTGCCTGACACCCGCTATTGTATTTGTTGTGTACATGTTTATTTTATTTGTGAAAATGCTAAAGGGGAGATTTCACCGTTTTTGTTTGATAACTGCAGACCTCATTAGACCAGGTCCAGATCAAAAACCACTATGCCTAGACTTCTCAAATCTGGACTAGATTATCCTACAGAGGCTAAACATTCATTATAACACAGTTTCTGATCTGTGAAACCTTTATTCTATTTGTGAAAATGCTATAAAGGCACATTTCACAGTTTTCTCATCATATAGACCACATTAGACCTGGTCCAGATCAAAAACCACTATGCCTAGACTTCTCAAATCTGGCCTAGATTATCCTACAGAGGCTAAACATTCATTATAACACAGTTTCTGATCTGTGAAACCTTTATTCTATTTGTGAAAATGCAATAAAGGCACATTTCACCGTTTTTTCATCATATAGACCACATTAGACCAGGTCCAGATCAAAACCCACTATGCCCAGACTTCTCAAATCTGGCCCAGATTATCCTACAGAGGCTAAACATTCATTATAACACAGTTTATGATCTGTGAAACCTTTATTCTATTTGTGAAATGTGCCTTTATAGCATTTTCACAAATAGAATAAAGGTTTCACAGATCAGAAACTGTGTTATAATGAATGTTTAGCCTCTGTAGGATAATCTAGGCCAGATTTGAGAAGTCTATCATAGTGGTTTTTGACCTGGACCAGACTTCTTAATAGGACTATAGATCCCAAAGTAAATTAATCAGCACAGCAGTTGAGGTCCTCTTGGGTGGAATGGACTTAGGCACTGATCGTGCGGTGCCACCAGCTTGACACATCATCAGTTGTGTGCCCCAGCTTCATCAGGTGTTTCGGCCACTGGGCGGGACCTGGGTGAGTGTCAAGCGGTGGCACCGCACGGAAACTGTGTTATAATGAATGTTTAGCCTCTGTAGGATAATCTAGGCCAGATTTGAGAAGTCTAGGTATAGTGGTTTTTGACCTGGACCAGGTCTAATGTGGTTTATATGATGAGAAAACGGTGAAATGTGCCTTTATTGCATTTTCACAAATAGAATAAAGGTTTCACAGATCAGAAACTGTGTTATAATGAATGTTTAGCCTCTGTGGGATAATCTAGGTCAGATTTGAGAAGTCTAGGCATAGTGGTTTTTCATCTGGACCTGGTCTAATGAGGTCTGCAGGTATCAAACAAAAACGGTGAAATCTCCCCTTTAGCATTTTCACAAATAAAATAAACCTTTCACAAATACAATAGCGGGTGTCAGGCAAAGTTAATGTCTTACCTAAAATGTCTAAAAATGTTTTACATCAAGAAGTGTCACAAAAACCAGACAATCATTGTACAAACAGTCGCACTGCACGTTACGTTAATTTCCTCTTAACTTTCCCCTTAAGTGCCGAATCGGAGGCTGGCGAATCGGAGGCTAACTTCAGCGTCGAATAAGACGAGTTTTTAAAAATTTGAAAGTTCCTACAAAACCACCGGTACATGCTACAGTTTTGCAACTTTCACAAAAATGTAGCCCCCAATACTGTCGTCCACTTAAACACTTATGAAGTTCATTACCCTGTTTTTTCAAAATCTGTAAAACTCCTCACACAATTTCTGCTCAATTGACACCAAACTTGGTTTATCAAAGAAATTGAGCCTATACAGTGTATGAATTGACTGTTAAAAGTACTGTAAACATATACAATCCAATTCTTGCTAAATACATTTTCAATCTTCCTGAAAAAATTGACAATATTTTGGAGTTGTGGTGGATGAAGTTTGGCAAATATCAGAATTTTATCTAAAAAACTGAATTTTTGAGAACATTTTGAATTCTGCTCTCATGGGAACAACTGGAGTAGCCTACCTAAATTTAAGAGTGGCATTTTAAACATCATATTTTCTCTTATGAAGCAAAACACTTATCGTTAAAAATGTCCATGCTGTCAAGATGCAATTTATGTATTATCAGATTTTTGTTTAGATAACAGAATTTCTGACATTTTGACCATTTTCGAAATCTGCCTTGACAACTGGCTGCCTTTGAGAGGCCACATTAGGCCAATTAGCTCAGTGAGTGAGGAACTTGTTCTTGGTGTCGGAGGATGAGAGTTCAAGCCATAGCAAGGGTAATAATGATGACACATCAAAATGCCAGATGTCCTCAATTGGAAACAATAGTCCTGATGGTGGCGTTACTACAAGCCTCTAAATTTTAAGGAGAAATAGGCGCCACATTCCGCCGATTGTCAAGCCTGCTCCAGCGCAGCACTACCCCAGATGACAGTGAATGTCAGGGCAGTGGACATGAACTTAACAACCAGCACATCCCAACAAAAGTGTCACACAACACTCTGGACACTGAACAGTCACATAATGAAAACACCTAACAGAACTGGAAGTCTGTACATGACACGCTATGGTCATGTCAGCAAGCCAAATCCTAAGTATAAAGATTGAGTCACTTAGTCAGCTCAAGATTTTGAAGGTTATGTCATTTAAGTTAATTCTCTGATTTGCTAAGAGCTGACATTGAGGTCTTTGGGTTTTGTCTCAGATATCTTTACATATAAATGACCTCATTTTGTGTTAAAGTATAAATATATGCTTTTCTAAGACACCTATTTTCATATCTTTTTTTTTGTATTTGATAATCCTCACTCTGATTATTGAACAGTTTTTTAGGCTATGTTATTTGAAGGTTTGTTCACTATTCAGCATGTATTGATAATGTACAACATGGTTTTGTTATTATGGTATGAGCAAGAGCTAAGAAAGGGGCATGTAAATCAGTCACTGTGTTAGTGTTGATGTTTATTGAGCTACTACTACAGACACCGTACTGAGGAATAGATATCAGTAGGCCATACAGCTAACCGTGTGGGGGCCAGGTGATTACAGATGCCAGCTGCCTGTATGTTGTCTCATAGTTATTCCTCGTGTTGGTTAATAAACCAGATTGTGAGTACTAACCCTGCATCATTCATGAGAACACGAAACAGCATCCCAACCCCAAGGTTGAAAAACACTTTTCTAGGCTATCAAATGGTAAATGGTAAATGGACTTGCACTTATAGGGCTTTTCTAGTCACTTGGACCACTCAAAGCGCTTTACAATGTTATGGTCGCATTCACCCTTTCACACACATTCATACAGCACTGTTCGCAGACAGGTGTAACAGTTGGATATTTACTTTAATATAATTTCACCAAAATATTCAGTTATTATTTTATTTTTCACTCTGTTAAGGTTTTTCTCCTCTGCCTGTCTGTTTTGGGGAGCTCTGTGTGTGTACGTAGGGGAGGGGCTATGACGGGGAGTTTTGAGGTTCTGCGCCTGTGCGTTCTGGTCAGAGTCTGACTGGAACATGTCTGCAGAAGTGTCGACAACCTCCTCATGTACGCCACTCAAGTCTCTTCTGTTTATGTTTATTTTGTGACAGACCCAGTAAAGAATTGTCAGAGCCCACCAGCCCGTTTCCTGGTTTATTGTCGCACAACACATCGCAGAGTACCGGCAGAGAGAGAGTTCTACATGGGTTACACAGGCTTTGGAAACTAATCATTCACACACATTCATATATCCGTTGATACATCGGAGGGCAAGTGTGGTTCAGTGTCTTGCCCAAGGACACTTCAACACGTGGACTGGGGGCCACCTCCTGAGCCACAGCCGCCGTGGTGTGGTTAACCAAGTAGCCAACAGGCGAGATTTAAAAGTGACACACACGCACACCCACACAGTCAATTAGTCATAATAAACTCTTAATGTATCATATTCTTGTAATAGAGTGAACACAGGAGAGTTTCTCCTGACTGTCGTTCCCCAAGTGGCACAGGACTCTAACGACTGTCACTTGGGACCCCAACAATGGTCAAGTGAAACCAGTACCTTTGTAAACACACCCACAGGTACTCGGGTGAACACTCCCACAGAGGTTAAATACCTGGGTCTTACTCAAGGGGACTTTGTGCAGTGTGGTTTTACACCTGCTAGGCCTACAACGGCTGATTTCCAGTAGCCTAAGTTTTCATAATTTTCTTAAACTATAGCCTGTTAGTTTCACTGTACTTTTCACGTATTATCTTTAATTTTGTTCGCCATTTGGTTAAAGTTAATAAG
Source organism: Trachurus japonicus (assembly GCF_045865225.1). Taxonomy (NCBI): domain Eukaryota; kingdom Metazoa; phylum Chordata; class Actinopteri; order Carangiformes; family Carangidae; genus Trachurus; species Trachurus japonicus. Next base: position 25,948,102 of record NC_140915.1, on the reverse strand, counting down.
GCTCTTTTGTATATTGTTTGACAATATCTCAATATCAGAGATTTGGAACCAGGTTGATGAATCCTCCATTGTCTTTGATACAAAAAAGGCATCTAAAGTCTTTATTTAACAGATGGAATCAAGAAAAAGGTCCATTGCTGTTGTTTGAATTGTTGGCAGTATTTTAAGAGGGTGTATCCTTTGTACACTGGAGCGCTGCCCTTTGTACACTGGAGTTCTGTGACGAAAAAATTTCCCGCAAGGGATTAATAAAGTATATTCTAATCTATTCTATACAATCATTGTATTAAAAAAAAAAAGCAGCATCTCACTCTCAATGAGCTTCTTGGCCAGCTCACTGTCATCTGATCATGTTGCAGATCACAGTGCTGGTCTGAGAGTAAAGCTGTGTTTTGTCCCCCAGCTGAAAGAATCTTATCCTCTCTCTCTCTTTTTTTTTTTACTTCTATTTTTGTTCATTTAAGAGTTTTGACAAACCTAATATCAAGTGCATTATAATTATGCAGTAATGCAACTTTATTTTGTATTATTTTTTAACATTAGTCTACCATAAACATTTGTATTGTGTATATTACGTGGTTTGAATAGCAGCACTTCATTAATTTATGTGTAGAGATATCAGGGTTATTTACAATCCCTTTAGTGTGGAGCACTTTTGGTTCCCACATGCCGGTGGTTGAATTGGTCCCACTTCAGGGTGTGAATGTGACAGTTTATTGGATGTAAATCATGGATGTATGATGTATATGTCTTGCTAAGAACAGAATAAAGCTGATCAACTATGTTGGTGGTGATAACAGAAAACTGAAGCCTGCCTGTCACCCACAGCCTAGAGAGCCTGAGAACCTCAGAGGAAGTAGTTACAACAACAAAAAGCTGCCTGTTTTTCGTTGTTTTTATACTTTATTACAACATTCAAACTCCATTGTGATGCTGAGTAGGAGAGCCTACATCATCCAGTCCAGGAGTATCCCTAGGGTATAAAAAGTCACATTAGAGAGAGTATATTTTCATTTACATTAATACAATGCTGCATATTAAATGTCCACTAACCTCTCAGGGCTTTGCATCTCCATCAGGTGTGGAGCTGCACCAGAGCCTCTACAAGTTCAAATTAGACATGGAAACATGTTGGTAATGTGATGTCATAACATCATGACATGAATTAAGTATCTGTATGCAATAATTATTTCAATCACCTGCCATCCTGCTGATTTTGCTCTCTGTTTTATCTTCTTTTATGGAGATGCACAAGCACAGCCAGGCAAACTAGGACAACTGGGACAATGAGCACTAGCCCTGTGGAATAAAGAGATGTACAGTGGGTAGTACAGAAAGTATTCAGACCCCCTTCAACTTTTCACCATTTTTTATGTTGCAGCTTTGTAAAATCACCACCCCATCATGACAGCAAAAACACAGTTTAAAAAAAAAAAAAAATGTTTTTGCAATTTCAATTTTAACATATAACTGCAACATAAAAACTGGTTTTAAAAAATCAAAGGGGGTCTGAAAACTTTCCGTACCCACTGTACTGTATTCAAAATGACTGTATAAATAGAATTAAATAGAACACACAGTAAAATGTAGATCTCACCTGATTGTCAGCATTTGAAAGATAAGCATTTGAATCCTGAGCATAAGCAAGAAGATAGAGAAAGGCAGAGTAAAGCAAGTTTGATTAGTAGCCATAAGCATTTTTTTTATTTGGAAGATGCAAGTTAAAAAGAGGTTCAAAGAAAAGTGCTGCTGTTGATAGCTTATATAATAGCTTATCCAGAGGCAAAAGTAACATGGTGTTTACAAAAGTATGAGATTTACTGATGTTCAGAACCCACCGATTCTTTGCCTTTCAGTGGATCCCACCCCTGCTGTGATGGATCCCACTTCTTTCGTGGTGTCTGGAGGAAAGAGGAAAATGGCAATGATCAGTGATCAAAACAGGGACGATGATGTAAAGTGTTTATCTGCTGGAAAAGCTTACCATTGGTGATATTACAGATGACGTTGTTGACTGGTTGAGAAAACAAAAGAAGCCACAAAGTGTAGTCAGACAGAGAAACATCAGACCTCAGGGAACATATTCAGGACTATTTATAGTTTTAATCAAGAAGACCCGCCATGTGTAATAATCTATGTTTACAGAACATTTTGATTAGAAACACTTCAGAGAGAATAGGAACTAATCTGCCAGGTGTTAGTGAAGAGTATCCTACACAGATTTAAAATGTGCTTCTGACAGATTATGGAGTTTAACAGCCAATATGACTGTTGAGCTTTAGCAGTGATGGGAGTTCCCAGGAAAAGGTTTTCAAACTGCGCCCTCTGCTGAGACTTATGAACTCTAGCAGCAGAAAAACACAATTCTTATAAAGCACAACACAGTGAACAAAAAATGGAGAAGGGATATGACACCATATTTCCTCCTCTGTTGTAGTACACCTATTCTGTTTTTTGTTTTTTCAAATTAGCACTGCCGTTTACTCAGGTTCTGGAGCCAACATGTGGATGTTTTCACATTAAAAACCTGCATCAGAGCAGGTGCATGAGCATTATCCAAATGAAATGGAAGCTAGAAAGCTGGCTCATACAGAGGGCCTATGGGGACTTTAGAAAACGTAAATAAAAGTAAATACCTGTACATTCCTCGCCTCCAATATGACCTTCCTTCCCTTCAAAGTCACAGGGCTCAGCTGTATCGGTGGTGACGAATGCTCGACCAGCATGCTGGCAGACAGAGTTGGGTGAAGGTAGGCGACCTGCACAGTCTGGAATATGAACGTGATCTAAGACCGGGACGTCATGGTGGCAGAATACTTCAGTCACATTGGCAGCACATCCTGGATCCTTGCAGTAGTAGGACACAGGTACATTTCCACCTGCAACACATAACATACCGTATTTATGAAATATCACAACAAATATCAAACACTTTTTATTTTTGTCATGAGTGGGTTGTTAGCATGAGAGGATACCTTGCCCCTGCATACCAACAGCCACCAACAGTAGTAGATGCAGCCCAGAATCTGCCAAGACAAAAACATAAACTACAGTGAGGACCCTCTGATGATTGTGTTTAAAAACTGTTTAACTGCTGAATTATCACAGAAACCTACTGAACATGTTGTCGTGTGGGAGGTGTGTGGGAAGAGTTCCGGTGATTTTCTCTGCCACTGACAGTGATGTTGTTCTTCCTGTTGGACACATTCTGAGTCACTTCCTCTTTTTATTTGTAACAAATACAGTCACACATTTAACCAGGTTTTATTTTATCATAACCATTTGGCTGCCTGTGTGTGATTTATGATTCACAATAATTTTAAATGTTTTTGTATTGTGTTTTATTTGACTTTTTTTTACAGTCTTATAGTAGGCTATTTAAAAAAAAAATACAGCACATAATACTGTGTTTTATTTAGTATTATAACGAAAAATACAGTAGGCTACATAAAATTTTTAGAGTTATGGTGCTGTGGTTTCTTTTACAGTCATTTTAAAACTGCCAGTTAGAGACTATAAATAAGTTTGTTTTTTTTTGCAGTGCCACGACAAAACGCGTCTCACAGTTTAGCTGACTCATGACATTGCAGAGGTTAATGAGAACAGGAACCTGAATATGCCTGATTTGCTTTTAGGTGCAGGCCGCATCATGCTAGACGCCTTGATTCAATGACCGAACCACAGTCCCACAGCCGAGCTATTTCATATCTACATTAAACAAGAAGACGAAACAACAAAGAGAGATTCACGCAATAATCACAACAATAAATTGAACTGCCATGTTTCCTCCGTCAGCAAAGGTCAAGCTGGTCCTAAAGATGGATAACTTTTCTGCTGCGCAATATCAGGCCCTCTGTGTTTAAGTAGGAGGGAGAGAGAAAGTGTAAATTCATTTAAATAGGGATGTAGCTGGATTATTTATATGGATTATTTTGTCATCAATTATTCTATCAAGTCTTTCATTGATTGAGTAATCGAATGAGGTATTTTGTCTTAATAATTACTGTTATGAGAAAAGGTTATCGTGATGTAGCTATGACTACTAAATATCTTATGTAGGCCTATATTTGTGCATTTTAGACTCCAATCTCTAATTTTAGGCTACTAAACACAAATAATATTTTTATGTCTAAGCCCATTTCACGCCATCACTGGGGAGGAGTGAGAATATGCCGACTCACAACGAATCACATTAACGCAACGTGAATTAATAAATGAACACAACAGCGTTTTATTTTGTTAAGGGGCATGGTAACCAGCCATGCCCACCGGGGATGGTTGTAACATGGGTCAATATTTTACAATTTCTCCAATCAGGAACAAATAATGAATCAACTGATTCACTCTGTAGGATGCTAAGTTTAGTCCTTCTTCCATAGACCTATGAAGAAGTAGCATTTAAAAAAAAATGTAAGAAAGTACCCCCCCATTTATTTTTGTGATTAGCACATCTCACCCTAGCCTATTTTACAATGTTTTACACTCAAGGGTGTGTTATACTAACCCAGACTATATATGGGGTGAATTGTAATATTTCACTCGTTGTGTTTGAGACTAAACCATGCATTTTCTGTTTGTGTTGCAGAGATAACAGCTACGCTATTTAATAGCAGTCACATGTAACTAGTTTGTAGGCCTATCACATCTTGAACGCTCTGGCTTAAAAGAGCTGCAAGATACAGACAGAAGTGTCAAAAATGTTACAACCATCATGGTCTCCCCTACTAATAGCCCAGCGTGCGTTCTCAGCAGCGTTTCATCTCGGTAAGAAGATCCCAATAAATAAGCGCGTTTACTGCACGTTTCCTCTCAGTGTCGTCTCCGCTCCGTGAATTTAACCTACGGTGCTTTCGGTTAAACTGCTGCATCTGCATCACCTGACCCACAGCTTTACAGTGGATGCAATTGGAAATGGTCCCACACCTTTGTTTCTCTTTCCTTCTTTTTCTATTTTCTCGATCGCGACCATGCAGCTCTGAAAACCCCGTGCATCAGAAATAAAAGTCGATGGGAAACAGAAGCGGAGTATCTCGTGGCTATAATGCGAGTTAGGAATGAATCAAACGAAACTTTAAGAAAAATTGCCTTGATCATCATCATTTTAAAATCGTTCTTCTTCTTCTTCTTCCCCTATTCTTCTTTCGTATCTCAGTTGGGCCTATGAAGCAGTCAAATGTTGCAAACAAGAATGAAATGAGTCAGAACAAGAACCCAGATCCGGTTACCTATTACTGTTTTCTTTTAACAATATTTTTGTTGTTGTTTTTTTCTGTCAAAAATTAATGGTCGGCGTCATTTAGGTAGGCTACAATCAGGCTATATTTTGCAAACATGAAGACCACTGTCAGACATTTCATTCATTCATCCCCTTCAACTCTTGCACGCATTTAAAACTGTTAAAATAGCTCAATGAGTCATCGGAGGCAGTGAAAACATTTCTCTCTATTGTTTTTTTTGTTTTTTTAAAGCACGTACTACGCACCTGTTCCTTCAAAAGAATTTAGTTCCCGACGACATCCAGGGCACATGTCATGTGCCGACAGTCAAAGGCCTATGGGCGGATTGATGTTCAAGTCTGTGTCGGCGAGTCAAACTCGTCTTCGGAGTGTCCGCCCCTTTCTTGGTGGGCCTGTCTAGTCCTCGCATGTGATTGGCCACATGGTGTGCCCATCAAAGCAGACTCGGTTCTGTCGATTCTTCTTGTTCAAAGAGCCCGACACATAATGTGTCGGGCTCTTTGAACAAGAAGAATATATATATATTGATGATATGATATATGTATATTATATGCATATCATATGCATTATATGATCATATATATATATGCATGATATATATCAGGCTCATAGACCGAAAGAGAGCAGGAGGGCAAGAGCAGGATGATTAAAATTTGAATGTTATTATTGAAAAAAAAAAGTATTTCTAATCAAAGAATAAGAAAGATAATCTGTGATTTATTCGCTGCTACCTCAGAGAAATGCAGACTAGGCTGCTTCTTAAAATTCATATAGTCCTCAAAACCATGCTAAATTACACGTAACACATTTTCGTGAATATCCAGGGGCGTTTCTAGGACCCCTGGAGGTCCAAGGCAAGTGTGTGTGGTGAGGGGTCACCACACACACAGCCACAAACATTATGGGTAATAAATCCACAACCATTGATGACTCAATAAATAATCAATAATTTTATTTTTAAAGGGACTGTATGTAAGAAATGTACAGCAAGTACCAAACACATGCATGTGTACAAAAGCGTGGTTCAGTCTGACATGTGTGTGGTGTGTAGTCTATGGGGATGTTTTCTCATCTGATGGATGAATATAATCTGGATACCCATTCATTTCCTATGGCGGTCACTTTTGACCAGGAACACCACAGGTGTAAGGTTGACTAAACCACTCAAAATTCACTGAAGGTGGTGATTATTAGTTTATATGTTCAAGTGCACAGTGTGGAGGATATTATAAGGCCTTGAGGCAATCAAATGTAAAACACAATATTTATGAATGTTTTAAGTTGTAAATCGGTCAGATTTGACCCGAACACAGGAAGGTTAAACCAAAGATAGTCTATGTTTTGGTGTCATTACATAGGCTTACTATAATTTGAAATTGTCTATTTTTTGTTTGTTTGTTTGTTTTGTTTACCCCCTTGTGTGTCAGTACTGGTATCAGCAATACCATGGTTTAGGATCGGAATGAAACCCAATGGTGTCACACATCAATACACTTTCTGAAAGACAGACTGAGACTTGTCCAAGCCATAAAAAAACAACAACCCTGTAACCATATGGGAAGAGGTTACAGATCACAGATGATATGTACCCCCTTTAAAAAAAAATAATATTAGGCTAAATTTTAATCCTCCTGCTCTTGTCCTCCCTCTGCTCTCTATGTCTATGAGCGTGTGTTAGTGGTGTGTCGTTTGCAAACAAGTGGGCTGAGAAGGAAGATGTCAGAAAGAAGGCTGAAAGATAGTGGCACAGGGCAGCACTGAAAGATTTCAAATTTAACAAATTAACAAATTACAGTCATGTTCTGACTTGTTGTCGCCACCCAACTGTTGACCTGTAGTAAAGAGTCGATTCAGCTGCCAGTTGTGATCGGATATTTCCCTAACTAAATTAACATATTTTTCGGTAGGCTACCACCTCATGTGCACACTACAGCCACCCACTTCTTTTTTAATGTCAACAACCCCCCTGCTGATTTTAATGACACAGACACAGCCATGATGCCAGGACCGCTGAGAGAACAGAGAGGACACCACCAGCAGAAATTAATGAATTAATAAAACACATTCAAGGCAAAAGTGAAAACTGGATTCTTCTGTTCAGAAGCAATCGCCAACTTTTCTTCCCTTCAGTGAAATTCAAGTGTCTTTTTGCTCAAAATAAAATACAAGTAGCCTAATTAGTGATATGAGTTTAGGGGATGCGCCAAGGGATGCGCCTGAATGTGGTGACGTAGGGACGAGGACTGTTATGGTGCGTTCAGGGCAGCCCGTAACTCGTGTTTTTCCGACCTGTGAAGTCGTAGCAGTTCGATCTGGTAGTTCACGGATCGGAAGTTACGAGTGGCTGTTATAGTGACTTTCACAGGTAAAACAGGTCGGAAAAACACGAGTGGGTTGCCTGGAACGCTACAAAATCGTAAGTTGTGACTTGAAGCTGTAATTTACGGTTTCAAAAGCCTGCCTGGAACGCAGCATTAGCCAAAACGACCGGATCGCTTACTTCTGCTTTAATGCAAAAACTGGGCTGTGTAATCATTCTGTCACACTATTATACTTAGCCTACTATACTTACATACTACTACTATAACACTGACACATAAAAAGGAGGCTTGTTTGGGCATGAAAAAACCGTCTGAAAACTGACTCATCTGGGACTCTCCACCCGGTAAGTTGACAGTGTTGACAGACACAGACACACGCACACACACACACACACACACACACACACAGGCCCGGCTCTAGCCATTTTGGTGCCCTAAGCGAGATTACTCCCAGGCGCCCCCCCAGTCTCTCTACAGTCATGAGAATAACCTGTTGTGATGCTTGAAATGGGTAGCCTACGAAAGTCTTAGCTTCACAAAAGCAGTGGAATATACTGTATGAATAAAGGCTAATAGATATGTGTGGAAAACAAGTTAAAATGATATTTTGTGAAATTGCTTTTTGAGCATAAAAGTTATGTCATTCTATTTTAATCAAATGTAAAAATAAAAGAAGCTAAATATTGACTTAACATTACATTTCAAACTTCATGAGATGTGTGTACCCCTAAATGAGAAATTAGCTCTTTTTTCTCCAAACAAAATATCAACTAAACAGACAAAACCCACAAAATTTACAATATTTAACCTAGGCTATATAATGTACCCTCCATGTGTTGTGTTTGAGCAGGCTGCTGAAGTCTTAACTCTCTCTTCTTTTTTTCAATATCTTCCTCATCAAATGAGTCCAAACTTTCAGCCTCTGAAGTACCATCCTCCACACTGCTTCTCTCGATTCTGCGGGTTCGAAGCGCTTCACAACTGTTCTTTTGATTGACAGGTCGTCAAGGGCGGCGTAAAATGACCGAAATATAAACAAAAACATATCGAGACGGTCGCGCAAACGAGCCTGCATTTGCGCCGACTTTGAGGATTAATGCAACCAAGTATCCACACATCTAATTAAAAATGTGGCGTTTCTAACAAGAAAACGGCTTGAAAGCATTCCTGTTGCACAGACAGGTAGGCCTATGCTGTGTGTGTGACTGCGGGGAGAGCGGAGGGCAGTACCAATGGGCATGTGGGGGGGGGGGGCGACTTAGTAGCCTAAGTAATGTTGTAACATATTATATTATTACTTTTTAATAGGTATTGCTTTGCATTTAAATTAACGTGGGATTATTTTTGTATTAAGAAATAATAGTACCAACTAGTTATAAAAATTATGAAAGTTACACTTTTTTTTCTTATTTGTGGCGCTGGCGCCCCCTGGATGGACGGCGCCCTTAGCATTCGCCTATAGGCCTACTCCTTATGCCACGGGCCGGCGCTTCCCTGCACACACACACTGATGAATGTTTAAAAGATCTGTATAGAGGAACTGATCTTCTCCTGTCGCAGTGGCGTCGTACTCAAGTGATTTATATTTACTCTTATCTTCCTTTAGTAAATGCGGCCAATGAGGTAGCCTAATGTATTTATGTTTCACATTGTGTTTTGTTTTTAATTTTCTATGAAAACGCAATAGCCTAGGCCTACTACATGTAACCAGGAGAACACCTCGTGTCGATGATTTAACTGTACAGGAGATACAATCTGTGCAGAGATTTGGAGCCACTGTCAGGTTGACAAATCCTTTAATATCTTTGATATGGAAAAAACATTTGGAAAAAAAAGTCTCTATTCAACAGAAGAAATAAAGAAAAGGGTCCATTGTTACTGTTTGGATTGTTGGCAGCATTTTAAGAGGGGGTACTGAAGGGTTTGATGAGGCCGAGATCCATGGCTTTGACCAGGCATGTGCGTGCTGTGTCGATGGGATCCTGCCTCTTGGGATTGTCCTCTGCCTTGCCAATTATTGTGAGGATTTCCAGCAGCTCACTCTCGATGAGCTTCTTGGCGAGCTCACTGTCATCTGAGTCGAGCATGTTGTAGACGATCACAAGGCCACGGTGCTGGACCTTAGGGTTGGTGTGGAGACATAACCTCTGCAGGATCTCAAGCCACTGAGTGGTCTGTTGGAAGATCAAAGTCACTCAGGCTATTACTGCTCAGTGGCAAACAAACACAGTAAGGTGTGTGAATGAGTCATATGCTGGTGGTTTGGTCAGTTTACAGGTCAAGTCGAGTCTGTGGCTTAAAGTTAGGGTTTGATAATTAATTAAAATTTTAAAGGTTATTCCTATCAGCATTATAAGAGTTGCAGGATTGCCTGTTTTTGAAGGCTGCCCAGGGCCGTTGCTAGGAATTCTGGGGCCCCTGAAGAATACTAAAGTGGGCCCCTGACTTTTCCACTTTTTTTCTTAAACTACGTATGTATTATCATTTTTTATTTAGCCTACTTTGTTTTGATGTTAATGCAGCATTACTATGAGTAGCAGGGTCTTATGCAGAATAATTCAGTCATACAAAGATTAGACTACTGGGGTTTTTTGTGGGCCCTACTGGGCGCTGGGCCCCTAGAATTATCATCACCTTTCTCCCCTATACAACAGCCCTACAGGGACAGGTTGTGTAAGTTATCAGGGAAGCTCAAGGAGGGGTTTCAAGGCATTTTGTGGTCATCATCATAACAGACACAGATGCCACAATGTCATTCAGATGACTAGTGTACTGTAGTGACACCAGTGTAATGATACGTACCACCAGGGTCATTTTGCTGCAGAGCTTCTTCTGAGCAGCAGTGATCATGGCCACAGCTCCAGCTGCAGCTATCTGAAGGGCCTCGTCATCCTCACCACATAGCAGCACCAGCAGCTTCAGTTTATCGTTGCCATCCTCCAGGTAACGTTCTTGGACCTTAGATGCGCAGAGTCGGGATTTTTAATGAAGCCATACTTGTTCAGAAAAGTTTACATGCAATTTGATGGTTTTGTCTGTTCTCACCTTTTTACATGTCACAAGGTTGCACATGCATTCAGTGGCAGCCTGCCTGATCTGGTCATGCTCCTCAAACATATAGTTCTCAATCTCTGGCAGGGCATCCTCCTTCAGAATCTTCACCCTAGACAAAAGGCAAACAATAAAACCACAATAAGATAAGAGTTGAAAATCAGGAAATGAGCCGTGATAGTGACAGCATGGGAAGTTTAGAGACATCACCTTAGTTTTTCACTGAAACCGGCCAAGTTGGTAAGGCCTTTCAGAGCTTCAAAGTTCTCCATCCCATCTCTATCTGTGTTGAGGAGGCTAACTAAAGGTCGCACTACCTCATACACCTGTGAACCAAGAAACAGAGGATTCAATGAGGATTCACAAAAGTACCTTGCTGAGCTATATGATGAACACCAGACCAGCAGAGATGCATAATAATCTCTCTAAGGTCAGAACACACAAGATCGATAACAACAGTAACAGCCCTGACTGCACTTTATATTTTATATTTTTATATTTATTTTTATATTCTATATCTATCTGTGCCTTTTTAATGTATGATCGGTGCTGTGCTGCTTGCTGGAACCTCAATTTCCCTGAGGGTAACCTCCCAAAGGATTAATAAAGTACTATCTATCTATCTATCTATCTATCTATCTATCTATCTATCTATCTATCTATCTATCTATCTATCTATCTATCTATCTATCTATCTATCTATCTATCTATCTATCTATCTATCTAGAGGAAGTTGTGCAGTGTAGAGGAGGAAAACAGGAAAGATGAGGTTTCAACAGAATTTCCATTAGCCTTAACTCATTACCTTTTCAAATGGCACTGGCATAGAAATAAACCAATCAGTTACTTTTGTATAGCTTACCCTCTCACCAGGGAAGGCAATTTCTGGGTTAGAAATAGCTGCAATCTTAGCAATGGCATGGCTTGCCTTCACCTTCCCAGGATCTGTCCCCTCCAGAGCGAGTGGTATCAAAGCCTGCGGGAAAAACAACAGTGAAACCACAAGTATGTGCACACAGCCCCTCTTCAGTTAAGGAATATGAGTCAATCACTGCATGGTGATTTCACAGAGTGCTGTAGGTATGGATTTGTCACTCACCTTTCCCCCGCCTTGGGCTACAATAATACCACGATCTTTGGGATCCTGTGATAATGCCAAGAAAACCCTAAAGATAAAAAAGAAAGAAAAAGAAATGGATAATCATATTATTCATATTAACATTTATAAACATTCTTGCAGTTGATGTATTTATTTGTGTTTTTGTATTCCTGTTGATTCTGTATTGGATCATTTGTTAAAAAATAAAATAAAATACACGAAAATACCTGTGAAATCAAAAGCATGCTTTAAGTGACTAAACCCTTCATGATGTCGTCATAGTGAAACATGGGTTAGATAGCTGCTGACACTGCTCATGAATCACCACACTGTAATGAGTGTTTTTTTCTCCCTTGGGAATTCCAGTTATGTCATATGTTTTCAAACGTTTACAAAAATGCCTCGCCATCACTCTGTCATGCTCCCCCCACCTTGCCAACATCTCCTTGGTCTGGTCAGTCAGGATGGCGTTGTCTGCCTTCACCATTACAGCAAGAGCTGATATGATACCGGCCTTCAGCAGCCTTTTCACTCTCTTTTCAATAAAGTCCTTCTTGTCCTAAGAGAAGAAAGTGTACGATATATGTATGTACATGCAAAACACTTCCGCTCTGTGGGTTGCAGCTTCTGCTATATGCTAACTGTCTAATGAGAGTGAGTCAGCCTCCTTTTCTTTGTCATACCTTCGGGTGTTGCTCAGGCACATGTTGCTTTGAGAACTTGGCCAGCTGGACCAGCTCGGGGAGGATATCCTTCTTATCATAGGAGTTGGTGCAGTTGATCAGGGTGCAAGCTACTGCATACAAGATTGTCTTATCCTTTGACTGAAAATACAGAGAAAGTAAAGAGGTTATTACTAGCATCTCAACTCAACTTTATTTATAGAGCCACAGCTGAACAAGTGCTGTATAAACACACAGAAAACAATTAAAAACAATAAAACACTGAAACAAAAGAAGAGTCTCATGCTAGGTTGAAAGCCAAGGAATATAAAATGGGTTTTAAGATGAGTTTTAAAAATGGACAGTGAGGGGTCTTGTCTGATGTGGACATGGAGGTCGTTCCATAATTTGGGACTGGCAACAGAAAAATCTATATCTCCTCTGAGCTTCCGCCTAGACTTCAGTACCTCCAGGAGCTATTTTAGCTATCTAACTAATATAATTAGACATTGTGTGTCTCTTTGACAGTTATATCCATACCTTAGCCAGTTCAAACATGGCTTTCAAGGCAGGCTCGTCCTCAACAAAGTCATCTTTCACATCAGCGTCGTTGGTCAGATAAGCAAGACCCTCGATAGCCCACTTCCGTGTTTTGGTATCAATCTGGGGATTACAGAGCCACCTGGAGAAATAAAAGGTAACATTTAGGAATAATAATGATGTAGCATAATTATATTATAATTACAATACCCTCTAGACTATAAAGCCTCCTTTGTGAAAATCCATAAAACAATTTGTGTTAAAATAAGACAGTAACTAATTACATAATTAAAAATACTCATACCAATAACATTTTTCTCACAGATTATCTACATACCATTTTATCATTATGATTGAAAGCCTCACGTCTAGCCTCAGTACTCACTTTCTGCACTGCTTGGCTAGTTTCTCTGTGGAGCCCTCAGCAAACTGCCTTGCACTGTAATCATCACCGCCAGCTGAACCCAGTTTACAGAGACCCTGGATGATGTGGAGAAGAGTACACGTACACACACACACACACACACACACAGAGAGAGAGAGAGAGAGAGAGAGAGAGAGAGAGAGAGAGAGAGTCAAAACAATCAGGACTCTGTGCAGCTGTTCCTCATTTTTTACTTACTCATCCAACTACGCATGTATTGTCTTGTACTATATATGTATCTACAATGTTGTCATCATGTGTTGGTGGACTGAGTAAAAAATAATAAAGTACTGCTGTATTCTCTTCATTCCTAGACACACTCACCACCAGTGATCGTATTTTAATCCTCTCATTCTTGGTCTTCTTGTAGATATCCTTCAGCAGAGAGACACCGTTGGTGATAATGAAAGACGCCCGGCTCATCTTTGAGGCGGCATGGATCAGCGCCTCCACAGCAACCATCTGGTCAACCTCACGTTCAGAACCACACAGCGCCACCATCATCTCCATGATACCTTGATGTCCAACCAGGGCGTTACCAACATCAAAGGGGCCTTGCAGCAGCCCGGAGATGGTGTTGATAGCATGAATGGTCTTGTCCATGTTGTTGGGGTCAATTTTGGATCTGTAGGAAAAGAAAGGAGAATAAGAGAAAGAAGTCAATCATAAGAATTTACATGTTATGTACAGTACACTTGGTCTTCATGCAAAAAGTCTTGTCTACAATATTGCTAATTCTGAGGAGCTCATTTTATTGACATACTTGACATATTCATCACAAATGTCCCTAAAGTTGGTTCTCTCTGGGTCACATTTGAGGTCGTCATAGAGCTTGCTGAGGAGCACGCTTGCAATCAGCTGTGTGTTTTCTGTCATGGGCAGTTGGTCTGGCAGTTCAGAAACCTGACCGCACACCTTGAGGATCTTCTTCAGACCTGGAGAACAAATATTTATATATATGCATAATATACATATTTATCTACACAATACAACCATTAGGAGGCAGCAATTGACTGTAACTCAAACCAAGTAAGCGACATGATGCGGCTGCCAGACTCACCGTGATCAATAGTGAAGAGGGCCCTGGTGTTGTCTTTCTCTTTTTTGTCTCTACGAGGTACATTCTTGGTCAGCAGGTTCAGTGCCTGGTCTCTGCCATGGCCAGACACTTTCTTACTAGAAACCATCTCCAGCAGCGAGAGAAGGATGGTTTTCAGGTCTTTAGCTGCATCTATAGAGGGACAGATGAAATATGTCTCAGTCAGAAGTACAGGAGGAAATATAAAAAGCAGCAATGGCTAAAGTCACACAGATACAAATGAAAATTCTCCCTCACCCAAAACCAAGGCCTCTTCTTTCCCATATTCCCTTGTATCTCCACCAGTGAGGGAGTCATTAATGCACTGGAAGAGGTTGCAGGTTGCCAAGGCGATCTCCTCGTTGTCAACAGCCATGATGCTGCACATTTTATCAATACCCACCATGTGAATAATAGCCATTGCCTGTTTAGGGGGAAAGAAATACACATTCAATGAGCGGCTGTTATTTTACAGGCTGATGGCACTTGGAAGAAGCATTATACTGAATGACATTTGATTATGTCTTCATTGTTTTTTTTATGCTCAAGACCTACTTACCCGAGCTTTATGCCCCGTGCACATTCCTGACAAAGTGCGGACAGCAGCCAGGATCATCTCTTGTTTGCCTGTCTCGATCATGTTGAGCAGTAGGGGCACACCGTTGTTCTGAAAGATTCTCTCTGCTCCTGCATCTTCCCTCGACAGCACGATCAGATTGTTGGCAGCCTGAGTAAAAAAACAAACAAAAAAAACAGTGCTTTGTGACACCACATGGCTTTTAAAACATTCATTTGTTCATTTTTTTTAAAGTACACACTTTTTCTCTCTTGTCCTTTTCCATTTCTTCGTCGAGGAGAATGTCAAACATGTTCTGTACCCTCGAGTCTGTGGAGAATGTTGTCTTGAGCTGTGGAGAAAAAAATTAAAAAATGTTTATCCCCTGAAGAAGGAAAGCTTCAGTGAACAAGTGATGCTGGCTTTGTTTTCAAAAAAATATATTTTCATTATGTTTTACAACCAAAACATTATTATCAATCCAGTACTTCTGATTCCATGTTAATGTGTGGATCTGTGTAATACTGACCTTAGCCTGGATGTCTGCCCCCAGCCTGCGGAGGGTCTCCAGGAAGGTCTTGTTCTTTGGTTCGATGGTGGCACATCTCTGCACATCTTTGAAAGCCATATCTAGTTTTCCGAGCTTTTCCAGCGCTTGACAGCGCCGATACAAGGCTTTTATATCGGCTGCATCAACATCTATTGCTAAAAAAAGAAGAACCATAATGAGTGTGAGGACTGTTGGTATTCTTTCAGGTGATACTGTAACTGGTGCTGGTTATATTTGTTACTTTACCTCTAGATGCATCAGATGCTGCATTAGCATAGTTTTCCTGAAAACAAAAAGACATTCAAATGAAAGTCTACTCACCAGAGAAATTACAAATACTTCATTTGATGTATGTATGGCCTGAGTTATCATACTCTTACCTTCTTTAGGTAGCATGCAGATCTGTTCCTGTGAATGACAGCCAGCATCTTTTTGTCCTTGCACACCTTGATGGCTTTGGTATAAGACTCAATAGCCTTGTCAATATCTCCAGCCTGGAAGAATGTGTTTCCCTCATCTTTTAACTGGACTGGGTCTCCCATCTGGTGGAATAGTTACATAGAAATCTTCAGTTCCAAAATTCAAGTGTTTTCTAAACTGTTGGTAAGCACTTTACAAAGACAAAGACAAAGCCCAGATAAAGAATTTCTTTGTCATCAATCAATCAATAGGTGTTTCAAAGGCACTGGGGCCTTACTACCAAAGTCACACATCCTAATCACATAAAGAGTTTTCTAGGTGAAAACAATTTTTCAAACACACTAAAGGTTAAAGATTATCTACTGAGCAATTCTTTTTGTTGTCATTTTAAGACAAGAGTGTAGAGGCAGTTTAAAAACAATAATAGATGGACAGCACAGACACGTATTTCACATTAACCCTGTAATCACAGTAATTTAAAACTACTTTAGCATTAGACATTTGTGTGGTGGCCTGGGAAAACCCTTCACATGGTGGGATTTTGACATTTTCATTTTTTGATATTTCCATAAACTAGACGTTTTCAGCCATTCATAACTGTTTGAATGACTGAGATAGCCCTCTCAGATCAAAAGTTATGAGCATTTTAATCTATTATGACCAAAAAACTGAAAAGTGAGAAAAATGGCTTTAACTAGAACGTTGCTGTTTTAACCCTCTAAAGACGAGTGTTTTACAAAACATTAAACAGCTTCTGAACCGTTTATGATAGAGATTAGCTGTAAACTGTATCTGAATCGTGTGATTTTCTGCTTTCCGAGGGTCCTTGAATGGTGCCTCTGTGACAAGAAGGGACCGTATAGGGTGCGTGTGATCACGTGGTACGGGAACAGACGCTAACCTAGCGTAGCATCGATGCTAATCCGAACGTAGCATCAATGCCAAACAGAACGTAGCATCGGCGCTAAACCGAACTCATCATCGGCACTTGCACAAGTTTTACAAAACATCAACAACCGTTTATGATAAAGATCAGCTGTAAAAAAGCATCTGAATCGCGGGATTCTCTGCTTTCCGAGGGTCCTTGAATGCTACATCTACAACAACAACGGACCTGTCTCCTCTAGCGCTGCTGCTGCGGCTCAGCTGTGCTGCGGCTCAGCTGGAAACGAAACGCCTTATACTCGCCACAAAAACATAAAAATAAGTATACTTTCCGTTTTGTTTTCTTAAAATATTTATTCACCACGATGTAGTAGGGAGTTCAAAGTACCAGAATCACACAAAATATCAAAATCGTGGAAATAGTACTTTTCCACCTATTTTGGCTATTTGCCACAATCGAACGTCCGCGACATCCGACGGGTTTTCCCAGGCCGCCACACATTTACTCTCACCATTCTTGCCAGTAATCGTCCTTCTGACCTGGGTCCTCTGTAGCAAATGGCCACGCACATGCTATCTCTAACATTAAATGGCCTCCCCTCAGACCTTATTTGGGCATGGTCTCGTACCCCAGTTGGAGTATTGCAACAAATGCTGTTTTCCTAATGGACAGGCACCATCTCCTCCTGTTCCCCTGATAGAAAAGTTCTACCCCCCTCTGAGCCCAAAGAAAAAAATGTTTTCTGGTGGCTGTACAATACCTTTAGGATTTGGTTGTGTGTGCGTAGCTCAGTCCTCCTCTGTGTTCTTCTGTTTTGTCTTTCCGGTGTGGACAGTCTGCACCCCGAGTGCTTGTTGCAAACTCTTTCTGTCTTGTGTAACCTTGTCCCCCGCCAACACCACAATTTATATTTATACTGGATGTGGATGAGGGGGGACAGGAGTGAGGTGGACCATCCATCATACTACGGGGGTCCATTCCAAACATGCAAAAGCCCCTAAGAGCACCTTGGTACAAAAGGTTATGATCAACCATGATTACTTTTGTTGCAACAGATATTTTCCAATGTATTTTAATTATCCAAGGTTTTACATACGAAACAGTTATTTCTTATGAACAAAGATGTTTGTGAGACTGGCCCCCCTCAAAGATGGTCCGCTCCTGATAAGGTCTATTTAGGGCACAGACAGCTGAGAACTCACCAGCAAATGCCTGATACCAAAGTGGCGGGAGGGGGGTTTAAAGGGTTGTGTGTATGGAGACAGTGGGAGGGGTGGGGAGTGAGTGGCTGACAGCTGTAGAACCACAGGAACCTGGTAGCTTCTAGAAAGAGAATGATCTTCAGCCATGTGCGTTGGGTGTCGGTATTGAGTTGTGTTGGTAAGGGGAAGGGCTAGGAGTGTGCACCGTGTCAAGTAAGTTTTTTAAGAGGTCCATATACAGTTTAGTCAAATATAACTATTACATTTAATCTGAATAAACTTTGCTTGTCTTAGGTAGGTTAGGATCAAAGCTTCAGTTTAAGAAATGATAGAGATGTGACCTTCTTATGTCCTAATGCACAAGCCAACAACAAATTAAAAACTAGGGACTGCACCAAAATATATAGGCTACTGATTTTATTTGCAATGCATAGAAGTTACAAGTTGTCAAAACAAAAAGGCCTAAATATTGAATACAATAAAACAAGGTGGGGGCAAATTATAACACACACACAAAATCCAGAGTAAACTTATCAACAAACTAAGAAAATGGCTTGGTTTCTGAACTTACCTCTCTGGGGAGATACCGAGGTGAGACAAACCGACAGCAACTCGAACACTCAGTCACCTTAGATAATGCAGAACATTTAAATTTGAAGGCACATTGAAGCTAAACAGTGTGTAGCTCTTAATCGTGTTTTGGCTTGTGCAAACAAACAAAAGGGACACTTTGCCTGCAGATCTGACAGTTGAACTCGAATGATGTGACTCAGCCAATCAGATGCATGTTAAATCCAAGCCTGGGTTTCCCCAGGGTTATTGACACAGTAGGTACATTGCATTAGTGTTCACTGTATTGTCACATAACAACACTGCATGGAAATGTATATGCAAGCCTGTGGGAGACAGAAGAGATTTAGGTTTTAGAACAAGGCTTATACAAAAAAAAAAAAATACTTCACTGAAAAAAGTATTTGCTATTTGATACAGATCCTTGACAATGAGAAAATGTCCTTAGTTGTGAACTAATGTGTGAGAATACAATGGAAGAACAAATACTTAGTGGAGCAAAGATTATTTGCTCTGAGAAAAGGAAACATAACTTCCTCATAGAACTTCACAGTTTGGTCTACCCTTTAAATTATATTTTTAGTCAATAAGTAGCCTAAATAAAATTGTAGCCTAATCTTATTAAGAATGTATGAGGGATTTGTTTTTCTTTGCATTCAAATGTTTCTTCATGAAGTGATAAATAATACAAATAGCCTAATAAAAATTTGAACCAACACAATTTATGTCTTAAAAAATGTTTCATAGATTTGCTTAAAGTTTCATAAACAATAGGCCTGTGATGAATTTTTTTACATAATCTTTGATTAGGCAATTTCTTTTTCCTTCTGAGGTTTAAAAAATATACTAACCCTCCTTTCGTATGGTCCCTTATAGACAAAATACCCCACCCACCGCTCACCCCCTATGTTTTATGAGAAATATGGAAAGTAGCTTGAGGGGGCGTACACACGGACACGCGCGCAGTTCAGAGAAAACTGCACTTCTCTCTCTCTCTCTTATTTTTTTCGTAGTAGGTCGATCCACTTATGGATTATTTCCAGGTGTGACTGATGACCACACAACTAGTGGCAAAGCCGTACCACAGTCATAGACTGTAAAAGACCACAGTCCACCACACACGCCACAGCTGGAGCGCAATGGTGCCCCCCAGTGGCAGTAAATGTGGATTACTGTACCAAACAGTGGTGAATCATTGTGAAATCTCAACTAGACTGGATTAACTGAATGTCCTCCTGTCATTAAGTGTATGTGTTTCTTACACGAATAAATGGTTTCGGATATGGGACAAGTCGACTCCATGTTATCAGACATATGCATCCAGCCAAGGATGTGCAGGTTAAATTGTATCTGGTTTTATTTTGAAATGACCGGAAACGCCTAGCTATTCTCGGTAGCTACGTAATGCTAGCCGCTGCCTGGTTGCTGCTGTCGCCTGCATCCTCACCAACCAAAGACTGACAAACATAAGAAGCTGCATTTCCCCCGGCCCAGGATAAGTCTCCAGTCCTGTTCCTGTTAATTATTTTTTTTAAGTAATGTAGAATGGCGTCGGGTTTTGGGAAGATTGTCGTCGGTACTTATGTGGAGATAAAGCGCAGTGATGGTAAGTTTCACCCTGTCTTATTCTTTTCACTGTGCAAGTTGTTGGAGGATCTTTGTTGCTGCGGTGAACACAGCGACCGTTGTTCCTGCGGCTGCGGAGCGTAACGTTCACGTTAGCTACAGGAAAACGTTAAAACTAGCTGCTGTCAGGGCGGAGTGCTTCAAAAGGGCCAGCGCCTTTCAATGAGCCTCTACCTTTGTTAGCCGGCTTCAATGAGAATCCCATGAATTATTATCATATGATAACAGTAAATGCAGTCACTTAGAAACCAGTGGAGCTGAAACGCGAATGTCTGTGATGATGTATAACGTCAATAATAATAACAATAGTAATATGCACTGTGATGAGGAATTCAAATTTAACATTAGCCAAGCTAGCTTAATTGCTAACCAAGTTAGCTCGACGTTAGCCGCTAAATGGCTAAGCCTAGCCCATGTTACCCGGCTTTACTGCAGCGGTAACGTTAAGGCTGGACCTGAGCGCAATCACTTTAGGTAACGTGAAGTTTGCTCTTTGCGTAGTCGTACGTGTTTACTGAGCCAACGGGATTAACGTCAGTTGTTAGGAGCATCCTCCAGTTACAACCAAAATCAAATAATGCGTTTAACATCATGGAAATGTGTCCAGCTCTGTATTGATGATACCACCACACAGACACGTATCCGGAGGATACTGGCCGTTATTATATTGGTTTTGTTAGGTGGTGATCGATGATAATATTTAGAAACTCCATTGTGTCAATAAAATGTCATAGACCATATAACCGTCTGTCAAGGTAACGTTGACATGAGGAAAAACAAACACAGCCTCTGACAGCTCTGATCGCTACAGAAATACTGCATTATGTGGCCGAAACTGTCACCAGGAAGAACCTGGGATTACATTGCACTCACTGGAGCTTCACTTTTTTTTATTTTTATAAAAGGGTTAACGTTAAAAGAGAAGTAGACAGAGAAAAGGGAGAGGCTGCTGTTTGTATGACTCTTCTCCAAGTGAATGCCTGCTTTATTCTTCCTGTGCTGTGTAGCTGTTGTTGAGCATTGCCTCAGGGCCGGGCAGCCAAAGATGACTGAAGTTTATGTCATTCCCTCCCAGGATTAATCTAAACCCAGCTATGATGTTTTGCCATTAACCCATAGACAACAACTACTCCTTGAGCGAGTATGTGTTTTATCCATTTTGCTGGATGGCGTGGATTGTTTTTGTCCTTAACTCAATCATCCTTGAGTCATTTGATCACTGTGTCTTCAGTGTCCTGACATCAGGGGTGAGATGTGAGAGACATGCTCAGCGGGCCCAGAGAGAGAGAGGAGGTCCTGTCTGTCTGTTTCCCTGCTGGTTGGTGTTGCATCCAGAGCAGGGATTGCCCTCTCTCTGGGGGGTTGCTGGCGGGCCTGGTTCAGATTCAAGCCAGATTCAGGCTATTAGCCACCACCCCATCTGTTGCAGCCAGCTCCCTTGATATTGCCAGCACTCACTCTCGCTCCCTCTGCGTTTTTTCCCTTTCATAGTCAGTCCTTGTGAGAGCAAGAAGTCATACAGAGTAATCTTGTGTTGTTCAATAGATGACCCACAGTCACTGCTTGGCTTACAACCTGAAGTTCAATAGCATGTGTATTCTCTTTTTAAATATGATAATAGTGTTATTAGGTATTCGTTTATAGTTGTGTCTTTCAAAGTGGAGTACAGGAGAGCCTGGGCCACCTATCATCTAGCGATAGTTGCATTGTAATATGTGACATATAGGCCTATTCACACAGTAACATTAATGGGTGTATTTTGGTTTTGTAGTGAAACTGATGGTTTGAGGGCTTTGTTTTTTTTCTCAGGCTTAGCAGAGCTTGAAGCACCCCCTTTTAAGCCCCTTCAGCTACCGGGTGGTGTCAGCGCCCATTCAGCCAGGTTTTAGTATAAAAGTGGGACAGTGCATTCAGTTATAGAAATTCAGCATATCAACTGCTGTGAAACAAGCAAGTGTATGTGACTTATTATTTCAGCTCATATAGCTACTGTATATAGTACAGTGTGTCTGTGTGAGAGCCTGAATACTTTACTGATGTTAGAGGTGAATTAAATGCAACATTATGTCTGGATCTCAGAGGTACACTGTGTCGGTCACAGGACATGAAACGCTGTCTGTAGGCTATTTACTTACAGTGCAATGTGTAATGATGAAATAACTAATCAACCAAGTAAAAAGCAGGCAGGGTTATTTGTGTAAGTCAGTAACAAACAAACTCTTCTCTTGTCTTTTAAAGGTAATTCTATACATACAACATCTATGGTCTATTTTGAGTTTGGATAACTAATTGACAGAATGAATAATAGAAAAATGAATGACGTGGTCAGTACCATTTATAACTGCATATTTAACAACTAGGTTGATTTAGCATTTCCCAGGTCATTATGTCAAAGATGCACACTGTTTTTTATTAACAGACAAAAACAAAGATGTCACTAGTGTGATGTAACATCTTGCGGAGTCAGCATAGTTTTGAAGACAATCTTAACCTCATGCAACAATTATTTGTATCAAGTTGATAATCTGTTGTAATTTGATTCCTCTCCCGTCATTTAAATTGGAAAAGGCAAAACTACAATTTGTATATGAATGAAAAGTGCTTCAAACTAAAATAAACCACAACAACTTCAGTTTTACTGAATGTAATGTGGTGTAACAAGATTCTTTACAAGTGGTCTGGAGGAAGTCTTTGCATAGCTGCTGTTACTCATGCAGTGTATTGCTAAATGAGTCCTATCTATGACCCACAGGAAGTATGTGGTCTCTAATGTAACCTCTGACATTAGCATGAGGCAGTTGTGATTTTGAGGGCCCTTTATTGACCGTCTGTTGTCTCTGTAAATTCTCTGAGTCTCCCAGTCACTTTTGCAGTATGGCGTGCTTTCAATACTTCTTAAGTTGAGGCATGACACCGACCAAGTGCCACATGCTTGTTGTTCCAGCCACCTTTTACTGTCGTCATGGTTTGTCTCCAAGCTACTTTGTCACAGTTTGACAGTGGATTATTTGCACTGGTGTTTATTTCTTTCTAGCTGGCTTTCCATGGTGCAGACCTTGCAGATCTCAGCACAGTATTACTGAGTCACAGTAAAGAGAGTTGCATGCTTTGCTAGACATGTGAAGAAATGAAGGGAAACTTCAACAAACGTCTGGGGCAACATAAAAAATGCAGATCATATAGGACACAAGGCCTCAGTAGGCATAAATATGAAAATGATGTTAATTATAAAATGGCTTCACAGTCGCTTTCAAATGAACACCTACAGAAAATAAAATACTGGACTGATACTCCTCGCTACCAGCATCAAATAAGAATATTTATCTTCTGGAGGAATGGCGTCCGTCCCATCAGTAGAGTTACAAGTGCAATGCTTCCTGAGCCGTACAATGTTTTGTTGTGAATGGAGAAGAATTATTTAGCTCTTTCTGGAGCTGATCTCACCCCTCATTGTAACTTTGTGACTTATTTGTATGTTGTCTCTTCTACTTAGTTTTATTCATATAAGTTTTGGCTCTTGGTTTGAGTCCGGGCTTATCAAATAACATAGGGATGAGACTGGGTATGAAGCTGAAATAATTAATGTTCATGAAGGTTTTATGGCTGTCGCATCTATTTCAGTATGTTTTATGAATGTTAAATTATGCAGTTACTGGTTTCATTTACACGCATTGTGTTAATTCAGGCCATGTCACTTCATTTATTCTTATTATCATAAAACATAAATGTATCCCTAATATTGTTTTATCATTGTTATATTATACAACTGTCAGATGATGCATGATGCTGTTGAAATATTGAACATCCCCAAATAAGACTTTTGTTGAGCAAGTATTTACAACAGCTGGAGGAGGATTTTTTTTTTTGTTTATTTTCTAAAAACATAGGATAGGTCTACCCTCATAGGCCAAAAAGATCTGAGCTTTAGGGTCCACAAGAGACTTTTCTCCAACTTTTCAGACACTGGATTTGCTTTCTCTGCTTTTTGCCAGTGTGAAACCGTTGTAAGCCAAGTCAGTCAAATGTTCAGCAGCTAAGAACACTAAAAGCATCTTTGCTCGCAACCTCTCTGTGTGTCTTTGAATAATGGATATAGGAACATGGTGTTTCCCTGGATTGTGCCGGGAATGTAAAGCATACAGAGACAAAGATGGGAGGGCTCTTTACAGCTGGTATTATTACACTGCAAACAGAGAGGCGGACAGAAGCATACAGGCTAGCACCAGCTATAACAGCTGTGCTTGTTTCTACTGTCAGTGATTTTCTCTAACAGGTCATTATCGAACCTCATGGTCAGACCTTACCAAGAATAGCCTGTTTATTGCCTTGCTTTCATTTGAAAGTTAAATGAGCCCATCGCCTTCTAATTTTTTTTTTTTTTTTAGATAAAATCAAAAATTACACTGTGCCAGTGAGGTGTTTTAGCCTAGACTGTGTTCAAAGTCAGTCAAAGTAATCTGTGATTCAGATGGAAGTTGATAAGTGATATTGAATTACTGCCAGGTGCCATTTGTGTTAATTCTGTCAACCATAAAACATGTTTTGGATGAGTGGCACAGCAGTACACCACTTCAGTTTACTACATTATCTCCAGGTTCTTTCACTTTAATATATCTCCAAATGAAATATTTCCAATTGAACAGGACCATGTACAGATCTGATCAGGCTACTAGCAGGTGGTAATTAGGCCTTTTGTAATTAACCTTAGTGATACCTTACAAGGAGAGGTATTAGTGCAATCCGTTTTATGTGCCCCTGTGTGTGTATGTGCGTGTGAGAAGGAAATACACAAGGAACGCAAATGGTACAAAGTCAGTGGTATAAAATATAGTATAAAAAGCAGTACAGTATAAAATTTCAACTCGCTATCCAAAAGCTGGTGAAAGCTGAGCCCTGCAGCCATGTAGATTGCTGGCACTCCTTCAGGCTTTAGAAAAGCCCCGTGTTTGATGTTATTCTGTCAGTCTGATATTATTTGTTTACCTTCAATCTCTGATACTTTTCACAGGGCGTATACACCAGGCGATGGTGACCTCGCTGAATGAGGACAACGAGAGCGTCACAGTGGAGTGGATAGAAAATGGAGACACAAAAGGGAAAGAGGTAAAACACCCTTCATGATCATCACAGCGCCAGTAGCAGCAGCAAGTTCTTTTATGTTCTGAAGCAATGAATAATGCATCCAGAGACATTCAGGAGCTGCAATGATTACACAACCAGCCTGCATTTACGACAGTCCCGCCAGCCATCACCCTCTGTGCGCTGTTGTTAGCATAAACTAACACAAACTGCCACTGGTCATATGTCCCACACACTGTATACTCAATAGCAACTACTCTGCAAAGCAGCTTCAGTGTATTCTTTTTTTCATGTTATATATTAGTCTATAGAGAGGCACTCTCAGCCTCCACTATTGAGAGGTTGTAAAAGGTTATGACTGTTGTTCCAGCCATTTGGAGAATCAAATCGATACCTAGGAAAATTAGTACCTTCCATTATCTCCCTATTTCATTGAAAGAAAGCTGGTAAAAATTCATAGTTTCTTACTTTCCAGTCAGATACAGTGTATTGCAATTGTAACAAAATGAACAGTGAAAAAAAAAGGACTCAGTAAAAACTGGACGATTGGATATTCTCTGAATCAAGAGACAAGATTACAGGATTTAGTCCAGTCAACAGTTCTTACACAATTGGATGTTACACTGAAGCTTGTTTTCATAAAGTCGAACAAATCGATGGAGAAAAAAAAGAGATTCAGTAAATTTGAATTAAATTGATTAATTTATTTATAGTTCAAGCTCATCTGAGGCTGTTGAATCACTGCATTACCGTCTGTCTCAAGCCCATTAAAGCATAGCTTGTTAGACTATGTTTGTTTGTCGCTCATAAGTTATTTAATGTTGCAAAGTTATTAAATGTAAAAATGAAAACAGATTACAACTAAACCCGGGGTCCGTCTTAAAACATATATGTTTGCAAAACACAAGTGAACAATAGCGAGGTACGTGCGCTTCTGAAATGTTGATTTTCAGGTTTTTAGAGTGGTCTTAAAGTATTTCTTTGATGGGGTGTTATGAATACAGAGTGTTGCTGCAGTAATCAGCATGCATGTAGTTGATACAATAATACTCCTCTGCTCTCGGACAGATTGACTTGGAGAGTATATTTGCACTTAACCCTGATGTGGCTCCAGATGAGGAGATCGCCCCTAGTCCAGAGACCCCACCCCCGCCTACACCCACATGTGTGAAGGTCAACAAAATCGCAAAGGTGAGTATCATATCAGTGTCCCACCTTCTCTGACCACAACAATAAGAAATCAGCGAAAGGAACAATTTGTGGTTGTCTAAACAGAAAGGATATTACTGTCGTTTTAATGTGATTCTCTCCCTCTCCTTTAAACTCTTCACAAATAAACAAGAGATCAGACTTTCTCAGGTAGTTATGCAGTTGCAGTTTGCCGTACCTTAATATAGAACCTGGATCCCTCTAGGTAACCAGCTAATTGGTTCTGTTAAGTACAGTGTGTGAAGATTAGGGCAGCTCCATGTGGACACAACACGTTAGCACTCAGGTTTAATCACAACTTCAAAATTCACCAAAATAATCTGTTATAGGTTATACATTTACTTTAAGGTTTTCCAAATACGAAACATTTAAAGTCAAAGCTGTGATGTAATGTAAAATTAGGTTGTGTTGCTTGAAAATCAATTCTTCTTATTCACAATGTTCAGTTTAATTAGCCAGAAATGGAGATCTGCCACGCTAATAGGATCATGTATTTTGGCCTGCAAAGATTTTAAATACTTCACAATGGCCGGTAGTGTAGATCCAGTGGATCTTGAATGTTTGTTTGTTTGTGTACACATCATAGAACCACCTGTTTTCCCAGTTTTAATTAAAACAAACAAAAAAAAGAATCGCAGTGGCTCTCATTAAGAACCCCATCAGAGAGCACAAAGAAGCAGTGTGACCATAGATGATTAAAAGAATAGTTAATAATGACTGGCCACATTGTGACTAAGTTGAAAAATCATGCATACTTAATCGAAAACTGGGTTTTTAAAAATTGGGTAAGTCTTGTAAAAAAAAAAAAAAAGAAAGAAAGAAAAGAAAAGTATCCTATATGTGTCCACCCCCAAACTTTTGTTGACTATTTCTGCATCTGCACAACAGAGGCAGACTGAGAAGTTTGAAAAGGGAAGAGGAAAAGAGTGTTTTCCTGTTTAGTTCCTGAGCAGCGCAGAAGTATGTTTAGTGAAATTAGGAATAGTTTATTCCTTATGTCAACATCTTACTGTGGCCTTTTTTTCTCTTTCACAGAACCGTCGGACGATAGCACCTACTAAAAATGACACTCCGTCCAGGGATAATAGAGGTTTGTTTGTTAAATTGTCCTCTCAATCTAATAAAGTACCTTTAAAAAAAATAAAATAATAATAATAGTTTACTCTAAAATCTTTAAAATGAATGATGAGTATTCAGTTGGCCTATACATCTCTTATGAATTGGGTTCGATTTACCCACAATTCATAGTCAAAGATGTTGCATACACCAGATCCAAATGTATTAGGTACACCTAACTAAAGTGGCTTTGATTCAACTGTATGCTCCTTTTGGAGGATGTGGTTTGTAGTTGCAGTTGAATTGAAATGCATTAAACCTACCCCTATTGATATAAATGGGGTGGACAAAATCAGGTGTGTAAAATGCAATACAATAGAAATATATGCCATAAAAATGATTATACTGTTGAATCCATTCCTCTATGAAACATTTTCTACATGAACTGAACATTACGACCTTCATCATGCGTTCATGCGACCTAGATTGCGTTAGCTTGTCTAGGTGCACCTCATCAACTGGTATTTGAGTGTACAAAGATCTTTAAAGCGGAAAAAAACTCAAAACCTCACCCATGTTCTTTAGGTCTCTTTCTTAGTTCTTGTGTTTTTGTGTTTTCAGTGATTCCGACCCGCGCCAGACCCCAGCAGCCTCAGCAACCAGAGCCCGCGCCACCGCCTCCATCCCAGCAGCCTGCACAGCCCAATCAAGCTCAGACACAACAGCAACTGCAGAATGGTAACATGATCAAAACAATAATGTGTGTTTGTAACTTACATATGATGGGATCTAACTGTGTATAATGCTATTTTCAGAGAAGCAGTTGTAACGTTTACTGTATTTTATATCAGTCGGTTTAGGCCATCTGCTAAAAACAAAGATCTGATCATAACTTTTTAACGTCTCATGTTTCTGTTGACTACATGTTTATCACAGAATCCTCACATCATCCGATGTCCAGAAAGGAGTCTGGACAGCTTTGTATGTATCAACTGCATGTTTCCCGTGCCCTCAATGCTTGATGGTGATTCTATTAGAGTTCCCGATAGAGTCTGAGAATCCTCTAGTCTCACAAGAAGATTGTACACCCAAAACGTCTGTCCGATACTATTCAGTTCTCTGCTGTATTGGTGAAGTACCACAACAAATCCATCCAGCAGACAGGCTTTCTGGGTATTAGACGGGGAGTTAAAAAAAAAAAAAAAGGTTTGTGCTGCTGCGCTGTCTTTTCCCCGTCTGATTTCTGCTGAGTCACGCACAAGCACATGTGGAAAAGCGTGTGGCACTCTGCGGTATCCAGGCTCAGATGGCAACAATAACCTTTTTCTTTACCCTGCATTCCTTCCAAGTGTTCGCTGTCATTTGATGAGAGCTAAGAGGAGACGGAGGGAAACGCCTCGTTCCCCCTCCTCACCCCTCAGCCTCCCCCAACCCCCCACCCCCCTACCCACCCCAAACTGCCCATGAGACTGAGTAACCCCATAAGTCGTGACGGTGCTGCATCCCTCTTACAGTGCCTTGTCCCGGTGCTGACCCAGCTCATCTTCTCCTCCCAGATTAGAGCAGATTATTAATCCCTCTGCTCTGATAGTCTGGGTTCTCAGGGCCTGGAGCCAGCAGGAGGCCAGGACTACATGACAGGGCCTCAGGCAGGCTTTGCAGTGGGAAATCTGGGGCTGTAGCGGCAAGCTAATCAGATAACACTGATTTTTATGACTCCTGCAAGGAATCAGAAGTGGCTTTTACTCACATATTTGCTAACTTGTGTTTTCTTGTTACCGTTACTAAGAGATTATGATTGACCTGAAACAACACTAATCTGTGGGTGTGCTGTGCTGGGAGATTTAGAATAACTGTCTGGTTGATTGAAGCGATTTTCCGCTGACACTTGACTTGAAATCAGGTCTAATTTCAATTGATTAATTGCAACTGTAGTAACACAATGTAAATATCCTGCATTGTATCATGTGATGTGTTTTAGGATGCAGATGGAAGGGATAAATGAAAACGGCATGCTGTGAACACACTGTAAAGGCCTTTTGTTGGTTATGTAGAGAAAGCAGCTAGTGTTGTACTGGAGGCACTGTGTGCAAGCCACTGCATCCTGGTCTGCGGTTGAACAGTATCACTGTTCTGCTTTGTTGGAAATAGCCCAAGGTTTATCCCTTCTATTTGGAGCCAGAGACAAGAGAGAGACTCACTGAGAGAAAGATGCTGCTCAAGCTGGGGGAAAAGACTGAGGAAATGGAGGAAACATATTGGAAGAGGGATGAGAGACCTTTCTGAAAGACGGGTTTTTCAGTGAAAGGTAGTAGAGTTACTGTTTCTCTCGTCTTTATGGCAGCGAGGAGGAAGTCAAACTGCGTGAAGGAAGTTGAGAAACTTCAGGAGAAGAGAGAGAGGCGTCGGCTTCAGCAGCAGGAGCTCAGGGAAAAGAGAGCTCAGGTAAATTAATATCATTTGCCTTTGACCCTCCGAATAGGCAAAATGTATTTTTTGAAACTTGATAACTACTTAACCTCGTGACATTGAATTGTTAAATACATCAGAATAATTTTCTGTCACTTTGTCTTGTTTGTGCTCCTTCAGGAGGTGGATACCACCATTCCCAACTATGAGATCATGTACATGATCCGAGATTTCCGAGCCAGCCTAGACTACCGGCCCCTGACCACAGCAGATTTGGTGAGTAGAGACTGTAGCTGCTTCTTCTCCCCCTCGGCTTTTAAATGTTTGCCATCAGTCCGAAATAATAAAATGTCCTTTGCTGTTGCTCTCCCCAGATTGAAGAGCACAGAATATGTGTTTGTGTGAGGAAACGTCCACTCAACAAAAAAGGTAAAGTCTTTCATCAGTAACAACATGGATCCAGTGACCAATCATGTGTTAGAATCAGGGCTGTCAAATGATTAAAAAGAACATGGGTGGGATGACAATGATACGGGACAAACCCCATCCTATTTAATCCTCAAAGACGGGAATTTACCATATTTCAACGGACAGTTGACAAACCCAGTGGCGACACAGACAGAAAGCCGTACTGTATACACAGACAGGCTCTATCCAAGTCATGTGATGTGATTAATCGTGAGTTAATTATTTATTTTTTTATTTAGTTATTGTTTCCAGATTAGTCGCATGCGTTAACGCCTAATTTTGACAGCCCTGGTTAGAATATTTTTATCTTATCTAAATCTTAATGTGGTTGAATGGGATGGGCTCTGCTGTGTTTCAGAACTGACCATGAAGGATTTGGATGTGATCACCATCCCCAGCAAGGACGTAGTGATGGTGCATGAACCTAAACAAAAAGTGGACCTGACCCGCTACCTGGAAAACCAGACCTTCCGCTTCGACTACGCCTTTGATGACAGCACCACCAACGAGATGGTTTACAGGTTTGTAACAACGAACCAACCGAACTTGATGACAGAGCTGTTTGATATAAAGCCACATTTGACTAGTCAGAACAGAATGAATGATACCGGTAATTCTTGTTTAGTAGTTGAATGAATGTTATATCTTGCTTTTGCTTATTTAGTAGTGAATGGATATGTGTTGTGTGTTAACGTGCAGGTTCACAGCCAGACCTCTAGTGGAGACCATTTTTGAGAGAGGCATGGCTACCTGTTTTGCCTATGGACAGACAGGCAGTGGAAAAACACATGTGAGTTCCATGCAACATCTCCTTCAGAAATCCAAAAACCTCATCATTTACCACAGAAGTAACTGTATTGTTCATACAGAGAGATTTGTTTCATTTCATTTCCCTTGTGTCTAATTTGAAAGTAACTCTTTACTTTTGTGTGCTCTTAGACTATGGGTGGAGACTTTTCTGGGAAGAACCAAGACTGCGCTAAAGGAGTTTATGCATTAGCTGGTAAGTCAGTGAACCATGTGGTGCTCTAGTCGTGAGCCATGGTCTTCTTATGAAATGTGTTTGTTTTTTACCATTTATAAACAGTTTTGCATCTCTTTTCTTGCAGCTCGGGATGTATTTCTCATGTTGAAGAAACCCAACTATAAGAAACTTGACCTACAAGTGTACGCAACCTTCTTTGAAATCTACAGTGGAAAGGCAAGTGATGGTAATCATGTTTGGTTTTCCTTGTTTAGTTTTTTTTACCCCCCTGACTAAGACATTACATGTGTGTGTATCGTTAGGTGTTTGACCTGCTGAATCGTAAAGCTAAACTGAGGGTGCTGGAGGACGGGAAACAGCAAGTGCAGGTTGTAGGGCTCCAGGAGAAGGAGGTCAAGTGCACAGAAGATGTCCTGAAACTCATAGAAGTGGGCAACAGTTGCAGGTATGACAACAGCACCCAGTCATATTCCTTGTACTTTATGGCAATTAGAGAAGAGACTGGATTTTTTTTTTACCTTGTCTTGCTCCTGCTATTTTTCTTCTCTTCCTCTCCTCAACAGCGTTTTGCACTTTGTTCAGCTCTGTCTCCATCCTCTCTTTTCCCAGAACATCGGGGCAGACGTCGGCCAACGCCCACTCATCTCGCAGCCATGCTGTATTCCAGATCATCCTGCGAAGGAAGGGGAAGATGCACGGCAAGTTCTCCCTCATCGACCTCGCGGGGAATGAGCGAGGGGCTGACACATCGAGTGCCGACCGCCAGACTCGTCTGGAGGGAGCTGAGATCAACAAAAGCCTGCTGGCCCTGAAGGTCTGTAGACAATACAGTAAAGTTGCAGAAGCCCTGTGGTTGGTGTCAACTGATTGGTCTGCTGTTGTTTCTTCCTTCCAAATGTATTTATCATTTGTGAAGAGAAAACATACACAGTGTTTTCAAATTGCAGTTTTTAAAAAAAATTAATTTGCCATGTGTCACTCTTCTCACGTTTCAGGAGTGTATCAGGGCTCTTGGTCGTAACAAGCCCCACACTCCATTTAGAGCCAGTAAGCTGACCCAGGTCCTGAGAGACTCCTTCATTGGGGAAAATTCACGCACATGCATGGTTAGTGCATTGTTTCCATGAATAATCTGTGCCCATGTTATCCTTCACCATAGTTGACAGTAATCTGAATTATCTTCTCCCTCTAAACAGATTGCAACAATCTCTCCTGGTATGACCTCCTGTGAAAATACACTCAACACACTACGCTACGCCAACAGGTGGGAATATGTTACTAATACAGCGATTTCAACAGTGCATTGTTGCCACAGGAACCAACGGAGATTATCAAATAGTAGCTCCTGTAATTCTCCTATAATCCCCAGTGCCTTTTGTAAAGATTGAAATGTACCAATGTTGTTTGTTATGCAAGTTTCTCTGCCTACTCTCAGTAGTTCTCTCTAACTCTCTTGTGTCCCCTCTCACTTCTCTTTTTCCTGCTTCGTTTTCCTCTTCTCTCCTGCCCTCTGCTCCTCTGTGCGCTGGTGTGGCTGGTGCCGCTGTGTAGAGTGAAGGAGTTTGGGATTAGTCCTTCGGACATCCCCTTCTCCCAGGGCAGTCAGGGGAGTCGCCCTGACCACTCGCCCACCAATACCTTTGAGTATGATGATGACTTTGCTGCTACCTCTCCCAGCAGGTCAAGCACTTCCCAAAGCACAGCACAAATGCACACACACACACACACACACGCACCCAGTGCATGCACTCCCTTCAGGTTATGAAACACAACCATGATCTCATTTTAGCAGCTTTCATTCACTTCATCAGCTGTCCTCAGTGGAAACCTCCTTCTCCTTCATCTGCATGATGTGACACTTTTTCATCCTCCTCCCCCTGCTTTGACTTTGCATTCACTTTCGACTAAGCCGTGCACATAACCTGTTTCTTTTAACCGATGCCTGAGCATGTGTTTGTGTCTTTTTATGTATTGTGTGTGAAACCACAAGTGATGATGCTAGGTTGTAGAATGAATACATGACAGTTTAAAATGTGACTCATTGCTCTTTGGTTTCAGTAATAACACTCAACCATCTGTGAAGCTGTTCAGTAAGAGCATCCAGGATGAGCCTTTGTTTGGGCTGGTAATCCCTCTCATATAGTGCTAATTGAATAGTGCCGGGGCTGCAGGTCAGCAGCAGAGCTGTAATATCTCATCAGCTCTGTGAGGCCTTATTAAACACGACCCCGAGTTGTAACTTCTAACTTCCTGTGGGAGCCATGTATTGTATTATTGCATTATATTGTACACATGAACAGGACAAACCCTATAAGGGTTAAAACATTAATTGTCATCCTTCCTCATGCATGATGTCATTGTTTTCATGATGCTACCATCCTGTGCTATTTGTGAACGCTATTGACCCTACAGTTAACGTCAGTCACCCCCCAA
Source organism: Trachurus japonicus (assembly GCF_045865225.1). Taxonomy (NCBI): domain Eukaryota; kingdom Metazoa; phylum Chordata; class Actinopteri; order Carangiformes; family Carangidae; genus Trachurus; species Trachurus japonicus. The sequence goes on along the minus strand of NC_140915.1, from coordinate 25,914,241 downwards.
ATCACACAGCAGCCATGTTGGGAGCGGGTCTGCTGTGAGAGACTCGGTCCTGACCAGCTCATCGTCTTCTCTCTGCAGGGTGAAGGAGCTGACGGTGGATCCCAACCAAGTGATGGAGGGGGGTCGACCCAACATCCACGCTGTCAATCAGCTGGATCTTTTGGACGAGGACTGGCTGAGTATCTCACCACAGAGAGACGATTTAAAACTGCTCTGTGAGCAGAATGTAAGTGTACAGGGTTATGACTTCAAAACAGGTTAATTTGACCCTTTAGGCAGAAAACATGCGTCACCACTGCAAATAAAGAACCGACACAATCAGTAATGTGTTCCCTGATGATGCTGGAGCCATTTTAACTCTTGTGTTTCCCAGGAGGAGGAGGTGTCTCCCCAGCTCTTTACCTTCCACGAGGCAGTGTCTCAGTTAGTGGAGATGGAGGAGCAAGTGCTAGAGGACCACCGAGCTGTTTTCCAGGTCAGAACACTGAAGAAAACTAATATAAACTCTGCATATTCAGATTTAGATAGTAAAGGCAGAAGACTGAGTTTATACAACTGAGTACTTTAGTAAAACAATGTAATATGGGAGTTTTATGGTTCACAAACCGGTGCCACTATCATTTTTTACAGAAGGGTCGGCTGCTTTTTCATAAACTAAATATGTTCATGTGCTCTGAACAGGAATCCATCCGGTGGCTGGAAGATGAAAAGGTGCTGCTGGAGATGACAGAGGAGGTGGATTATGATGTGGAGTCGTATGCCACTCAGCTGGAGCAGATCCTAGATCAGAAGATAGAAATCCTCACTGAACTCCGAGGTACGACGACAATAAATCCTGCTGCAACAAACTCTTATCACCTTTTTTTGTTTTAAATTAATGAATATGTTTTTTCCTTCCTGTCCTCTCTTCAACAGATAAAGTGAAGTCATTCCGCTCTACACTCCAGGAGGAGGAGCAAGCCAGTAAGCAGATCAACCCCAAGAGGCCACGTGCTCTTTAGAAACTGAAGGCTGAAGAGTTTTAAGTGGCACGTACAGAAACATAACCACTAGATGTTTGGCACAACCGGGGCTGTCAAGAGCAGCAGTGAAAACAGAATAAAGGACTGTCTGATGTATCAACAGGCTCAAGGAAATGCATTTGTTATGATCCCCCTCCTAACAAAACTGGCTGTTCACTCACTATGGTCTTCTTAGAAAACTTTGGAAGGAAAATAGTTTCCTTCCTTTTTTAGATTTTTTTTTTTCATGAAGATTGTCTAGGTTCTTCTCCCTGCTCTTCTTAAATTATTTTCTTTTATACTTGTTTGTACTTTATTTGAACAGAATATTTTTGACCTGGCTTGAGAGATCTTCATTGAACACGTTTTAAGGTTTACTGCACAAAACCAGTATTTAATTTCTGGTTGCCCTGGCTGACATGTCTGCATGTGCACTCTGTGATAGCGTACGTACGCCACTGTCCTCGGTTATCATGCTATTGAGTCTTCGGTTTGCATTGTAAAGTCATCTCATCATAGGCAAGCTCCTCTCTTGTTTGTTCCTTCTCAGAGTTTCTACCAGTTTGGGAGAAGCCTTTAACCACTGCTGTTAAAGGCTTTTTCTGTCGTTTCGTTCCTTGTGTCCCTGAGAGGTTTTTTTACATGTAGTTTGCTTCAGTTTGTGCCATTGCATTGTATGTGGCAACTGACTTAAGAATTCTTACTTAATGTAAAACATGTTTTCCACCCCTGTTTAACACTTTGTTATAAAAATGAAACTAGAAAAACCTGCTATTAATAAATGTATAGTGAAGACACCTGACCTACCATAGGTTATGTTGCTCAGTGTTTGCACCGGATGTAATGCTGGATGAAATAATAAAGATTCATGTGTCTCATATGGATGGTTTGGTGCAAATTAATTATTAAAAAATGGACTGAATAACTCATTAATTCATCTCTAGCTTTTTGAGTAGAAACGGATGACATTATACAACCTGTCCAACAACACCCTGCAGTTTTCTACACCATTCATAGTGAATAGAAATGAAAGGAAAACCTACTTAAACATAAAATACTCTAGTGTGATTTCACATTATTTTAGTTAAGCACAATAAAGCTTGAGATGTTTTGCATTAAAGGTAAACATATATGGGGCGGTGCGTGGCGCAGTGGTTAAGGCGGCCACCCCATGTAGAGGCTGCAGTCCTCAACGCAGGCGTCCCCGGTTCGAATCCCGTGTCGGGCAGACCTTTCCTGCAGGTCATTCCCCCTCTCTGCCTCCCCCTTTCCTGTCTATCTATACTGTGTGCTATCAAATAAAGGCAAAAACGCCAAAAAAAAAAAAAAAAGGGTAAACATATAGAGCTATGGATAGTAGTGTGCATCAGTATCCATGGTGACAGTTCCTCAAAGTGACATCCTTCAATTTACCTGGCACACTCCATAGACATCAGTGGGAGATTGAAATGAAGTGAGAGTGAGAGGTGTAAAAGGGTCCTGAATGTGACAGTTTAAAGTGTAAAACCAGTTCTTACCTGACATGTCGATGCAGCTGCAACTGGAGTCCTATTGTGAAAAAACCTGCACAATTAAGACATTTGGTTTGTTTATCATCCTCTCATACAGCTGTAATAGTAGCATTGATCTGCAGATGCCATTATTTAGACTGTAAACAAACATTTTCCTACCTTATTAACGAAGGTGTCGTTTCTACAAAGTGTGGGAGTTCTGCCCTATCGAGACGTCTTATTGTGAAAGGGCAAAGGAAACGCTGATCTGTCGACGGTTGCCTTGATACCGCAGGAGGCAAAAGTCACAGCGTGTTGGCTTCCCCCTAGCGGTCATAGTGAGTAACTACATCTGCAGTCTCTTCAACAGACCGGCAGCCCTGGCTGTCATTGAAAAAGATCCAAATGGAGACTGTACCACATAATTACTATGAATGCTTCTGGAACATATTTTCTGCTTTTATAGACAAAATAATGAATTTAAATGTGTTAGCTTGGAAAAAGAGATGTGACATGAAAGAACACCTGTGGACAATCTGAATTTATTTTGAGAGACACACTCAAAGATACATGTATCAAATGTTTACTTTTCCATAAGTAGGTCATTTTGAATAGTTATTGAATGATAAGATAATCATCCATTACAGATCATTGCAATCATAAATGAAGAACCCTCATACCCTCAAACAGCACGGCCTTATACTGTTTCCATCTGCCAGAAATTGTCCACGCGCAGTCATATATGGGGGAAACAGGACACTCAATATGAGCTCTTTAAATGCACCCTCCAATATTCTCTGTATATTTTGTCCAAATATGTCAACACTGGAAATTAATTTCATCCGCACCTATCTCCACAAGAGGAAAGCTGAGTCTGACAGTCTCTCTCTTTCCACTCAATCTGACCACTAACTTCAGCCCCTTCATCAAAAAGCGGTTAGAGACAGAGTTACGAGTCTGTTGCTGTATTCGTCAGTCTTCTCTGCAGTTTAGGAAAAGTGGATCCCAGCAGAGTTGAATGCATGGAGCAGTCTGGGGATGAGGAAAAAAAGGCCTTTGAGACAAACTGTTTTTAAAAATAGGCTATACAGATAAACTTGCCTTGCAATACAAGAAATCATAAATCCTACATGTTCAACTTACACCATGAAGTCGTCGATGTCCATGGACCTGGCTCTCTTCTCACTGAAGTCAACTTCCTGTAAAACGCTCTCAATCTTCTTGGTGATGCTGAAGTCTGGTGGGATTTCCTGTCAAGGTGAAGCACAAGCCTTCACATTAAAACTGGCTTAATATAAGAGATACAGTCTATGTGTATGTTTGTTATATGTACATACACTGGGATATACACTCACCACATTATGTACAGAGCAGTGGATTCTGTAGTTCTTTTCCAGCAGCTGTTCCACCGCAGTCGACCTAAAAGTGACAAAACATCAACATGATCGTCTCTCCGAGCACGCTCTTTGAACAGAGGAGGCTTCAGTTAGAGTGGCAGCGTCTGCAGCAGGCAGGGACTCACTTGAAGGCTGCGTTGAGGGTTTTGTTTTTCCTTACAAAGGCTATTCTGACCAGGCCGTCCCACTCCTTCCCAGGAGAAAAAGAAAAAACTGCGTTAAACATCTAAAAATTCATCACAGTGCTGACCGCTTTTTTTTTATTTATTAGACCTCACCTGGAAGTTCACTGGAGGGGGAGGATTTTTCGGTTCTATCCTGACAACACTTGACTCCACTTTCGGAGGAGGACGGAAATTATTCTTCCCTACCTGATAAAAGGAGGGGAAACATTAATACTGGTGCCGTTAGTGTGATAGACAAACATCAGGCGGTGCAGCACCGACCTTCATGAGGTGGTCTACTCGAGCCAGTAGCTGTGTGTTGATGGACAGTCTGCAGTACAGCTTGTCTCCAGGTGTGGCCACAAGTCGCATGGCAAACTCTCTCTGGAACATCAACACGGCACACCTGAACAAATGCAAAACAAAAGAGCTGCTGAGAGCATGAAAGGCATACAGTAAAAAAAAAAAAAAAAAAAGTATTTTTTTTTACTTTATTACCTGAAAAAAGGTCGATGCAGCAGGAGCTTGAAGACGAATGGTGACGAAATCTGCACAAGACATTGAGAAATTTCTAGTTTTGGGTAAATGATGATATAAATGATATCATGAAACCAACTGTGTGAAGAATGGTGGAAAATGTGTCTTTACCTGATAAGGTAAATTAGCCACACAGACGTCAAAGAAAGGTAGATCTGTTTTTAATACATCTCCAACTAATATCTGAAGTTTGGTCTGCATGGGTCTGTGTAAGAAAAACAACAGTGTCTTTTTATTAGATCATGTATTAACTTTCTATTTAACTGCAGAAACTGTGCAAATATGTGATGGCGCAGAGATGTGGTTGTCAACTCACGTGCACTGTACTCTCTTCTGAAGTTCAGCTACCAATCTGCAATCCAACTCACAGGCCACCACCTGCAAAAGTATCAATTACTGTTTATGCATCAGTGACAACAACGACTGAAATGATTAATTACCAAATAACTGTATATAAAGCCATTAAAAAGATGCAGCAGTATTTCTCAAAGGGTAATAATAAGGTTGTTAAAATGAATTGAAGACTTGCTCATTTGTATGTGTACAGTAGTTGGGAAATAATGAGGATGTCAGGATGTCAGACAGAAATGTTATCCTGAAACTACGCATTACATCATCATCTCATCTGGGTAGATGTTAATTATGATGCACCAGAGACACTACATTCTTATCTGTGAAAATGATCTCATCCTTAATTGAACAGGACACCAACTTCAGCGGGATTTACACCAGCGATCAACTGCTTTCAGTGCAGACAATGCCCATATGGTATGTGCTCTTATCTCATCCTCTGACCCTTCATATCTGGATGTAGTGTAGCATTGGATTATTATTCACTTTCCTGTCTTAACTTGGAGCCAGACAGCACCTTTTGACACTGACCTTCTTGGCCTTCTCCAGCAGTTTAACCGTCATGTTTCCAGTACCAGGTCCCACCTCCAGAACCACATCTGTCGGCCTCAGCGCAGCCTGAAAACATGACACATGCCAGCTCAGCCACAACCACAGATTAGACTGTGTGTACCATAATCAGCATATAGGATTTGTCTTTAAGATAAAGCCTTTGTGTGTTAGCAACCAGGTGCATGTAAAATGGCTCTGCATCAGCACCACACACACCTTCTCAATGATCCCATTCACAACCAGAGGGTTCTTCAGGATGTGCTGGCCGATGCCGGTGTTGAACATGATCCCTGCAAGACACAACACACAGGACACTGTAAACTGGCCTGGTAATGAATAAAACAAGTCACTGTTAAACTGTTAGATCCCATTTCCTTTTCCACTGTAAAATGTAACTTTAATAATAATAATAATCAAAATTGACTATATTCTTAAATATTACGGCCAATTAGACACTGTAAACAAACCGGACATTACTCAGCACTTTGTTGTCACTAGTGGTCAGTCTTTTCCAGTCAGGTAAAATCATTATGAACGTCTTTTTTCCCCCAACTTTATCTAAAGTTGTAGCAACAACAACATTTCAGTCTGTCCAGCTCACATTCGTTACAACAGTAACAGTACAGTAAAGTTACAATTATATGACAGTATAATAACAGTTAAGCAAAAGGAAAAAAAACAATCAAGTTAACAATAAAGGAAAATAAATTTTGGTGACAGAACGTATCCCATGAAAATTATAACGAGCTGAGCCTTTATAACTCATGTAAACAAAACCTATAACGTCGTCATTTGCGCCACAGTGACCGTCACGGTGCGGTGTTAAACCAGGTGAGGCGACAGACTTTACAGCTGCTCAGTGTTTTACATCGACTTTACGGTGAACTTGTTAGTTTAAAGCCCGTTTTCTTCTTCCAGCAGCTGACCGACCGACCGACCGACCGTCATGTTGGTGTCATGCTAGCAGCGCTGCTAACCACTCGGCTCAGACTGACCTTGGTTCTTCACCTCCTGGTGCTGCCTGGTCTTCTTCTCGGCCTTTACCTTCGGCATTTTGACCCGTTATATTGCAATAAATATCCAGAAAGCCCAAGTTTGAAACTCTATCTGGAAAATATATCCGTCTAGTCCGTGGAAACACGTGTGAGCTCCTGTTTCTTCTTCTCAGGCAGGAAGTGGGGGTCGCTCTGAAACTTTTCTTCGCCGTCTGTGTCGCCCTCTAGCGGCAGCTGGATGTCATCGACACTGCTGTCACAAAAGGATTCACTCGGTTTCTTTTTAAAAAATGTATTGATTTATTTTACAAAACAACACAGAAACATAAATACGAGCAAAGAAATGAATCGTCTAGTCAGAGATAGGCAGCTCCTCCAGTGTCATGACGATGTCCTGCAGTTTAGGATCGTCCAGCCAGTTGACTTTAAAAGCCAAGAGGATGCCCTGGACACAAACACACACATTCAGACATCAGTAAACATCTCTGAAACTTTTACTGGAACATAGTGTGTCTCCTGTACAATTTACCCTGAGGACATTCTGTGTCATGATGACCATCTTTTTATATTTCTCCAGGTTGGCTTGGCCTTTCTCCAACGCTGCTCTGTACTTCTCTGCATCTGGATCATCTGGTTGCTCTTTCTTGGACTTCAGCTCTTCCATCTCTTTCATTTTCTCTTGTGTGAGTCTTTTCAGCTCTGCGAGAAAAAAACATTAGAGTTAAAACAATGAATTAGATGTTCACCAAAAACTTAAATACCATAAGTCATTTTTAATGTAGACATGAAGCAAGGAAAAGCTCCATACCAAAATGAAGAAATAAACTACAGAACATACCAAGTCTGTCCTTCTGCATCTCTGTAATTTCATCTTGAAGAGCTCTTGATTCCTGACCGAATGAGGTGTAAAAATAATTGCCTTAATTTGTGAGTAACTTCCTAATTTCAAATCTAACCAACTATTGCAAATAAATCTGTATTAACCAGCACATAAAATATAACCACATAATGTGCATTTAAGTGCAAAGCAAATGAGCCATGCCAATTAGTTTCTTAATAATAAAATATGTACATGTTCTGGGGCCTGCAGAGATATTAAGACACTAATAATGCACAAAGTACTAGTTTTAAGACAACAGACCAATGATTGAATGATGGACATATTGGATGATGAGGCTACTTACTTTCTGAACTTCTTTTATACGTGAACAGAGACTCATGTAGCGATCGCTCACGGCTTTCAGCTCACTTAAAAAAAAGCAGAATGTACAAACTGTCATCAAAATAAGGTTTTAACAAAACAAATGTATGAGTTGTGTCAGTATGTTCAAATGACGTACTCGGCCTCTGAGTCTTTGTGTTTCAGCTTTTCTTCAATAGCGTGCCACATCTGCATTCTTCAGTCAAATCAATGAATGGTCAAAGTTAACAAAGTTTCACACCTTGCATATCACATTATGCAATCATACCACATATTCCATTTGCAGAGAAATCACAGCACTCATCACATAAAATAAAGATTGATCCAAAACAGGTTTACCTGTGTAGTGTCAATGTACTGATAAAATGATTTGTCTTGACGGTTTCCAGATCACTGACGTAATCCGGTCTGGAACAATGGATGAAAATTGCGTTAACACTGTAAATCATGAAATTCATTCAAATATTACTTTTAAATCATAGATCCACATTACTGGGTTAAATGCAGATACTCACAAGTCTCTTTCAGCTTCAGATGTGCTGCATGATTTCTTATTTTTTCCTGTTGCAAGAAACTTAAATTTCAATGCTCTGTGTGTTTACTTCATGAAAACATAATACAATGGATATAAAGTGTTTGTATATACCTGCCTGGAGCTGTGCTGCCATCTCAAAGCACTGGTTGGACATCTGCTGTCTTATTCTGACAAAAAACACCAAAACTGAATTATCGTCTCATAATAACAAGAGCTAATATGCGTTCATGGGTGTTTATGTGAATGGAGAGTGAATCTTCACCACTGGTGCTGGGGTGTCGTTCATCATATAAACCAGCACCAAAAACAAAGTTAAGTGTTAAATCAAAAGTGGAAGAAGAAGTACCTCAGCATGTCTACAGGCAGGATGTCCCCCTGGCCGGCAGAGCCTTCAGGAGCAGGACCGTCATTCAGTGCCAAAGCCTCCATCGTGTGGTTCACCCTGTTGTCAGATGAATTCATCAGAGATGTGGAGACAATCAGTTTCAGATCACCTCGGTTTGATCCAAGAAGCACGACCAATTCAGTACTTCTGAATTACTAGTTAACGACTCAGTTTTCTAAAGCATTGAACAAATAATAATAATAAAAACGTATTTACATAGCACCTTTCTTAACAAAGTTACAAGATGCGTGTACAGGTCAAAACAAAAGAAGGTACATTACGACAAGAGCAAACGGTAAACACAACAGAACAACCAAAAGATAGTAAAATCCTTTGACCCACTGTATTTAAACAATAAGTATACACTTTACAGTACAAAAAAGGTCATAAAAAAGGCTATGGATCAAACTGTGGGACTGAATGAGATCAGGACCAAAAAGCCAGGAAAATTGTGACACACTTCAAAACAAGTGTCAAAGCTCAAGAAAAGCTTGCTGAGGTCCAGCAACAACTTAATAAACCAGCCCACAAGCTCCTTCAAGAAGTGGAGCCCCAGCGTCTCCTATGCGCAGCGTGAAGCAGTGGCAGCAGCAGATATCCTCCCCTCTCAAGCAACCAACTGGAAATAATAAATGAACGTGTCGAGATCCTTGGACCATTTCACCTCGCCTCCACTGAATTATCAGCAGAAAAACACGTTTCAGCATCCAAAGTCACTCCCATCATCCGGATGGTAACGTTACAACATAAACTGGCCATGAACTGTGTCGTTGTCAAAGTGGTTCAGTGCTACAGAAAGCCTCGGTTTCACCATCACTAGTTGTCCGTGTCTTTTTATTATGTAATCCTCTAATAAATTATTGTACATTTTGGGAGAATACAGTGTGGCGACTGAGTTCCCGTCTTTTTTAATGCAACATAAACAAACATCAGTAAGTAGGCTATGTAATATACTCGCTAACGTTAGCCTATAATATAAAGTTATAGGATCGCACTGATGAACGTGTAGTAACTATCTCACCTTGTTTCATTGATCTTCACTTTGCTACTAAATCGCTGCTGTCGCTCATGAAGAGTTTGTTCACAGTCGCTTCACTGGTTGTTTTGTTTTCATCGGTTAGTTTGAGACGGACATCCCGCCAGGAAGTGACGACACACCGCACGTCTGTGACGCAGTGACGTAGTGACGCAGCGACGCAGCGCCCCCTGCAGGTCAGGAGTCACGGCGCAGTGCAAAACAAACGGTGTCGGCGGCCTTTCTCAAGTTTCCTCTTATCTTGCTGTTTTCCAATCTGTGTGTAAAGGCCGGGGCTTCAAGATTAGCTGTCCAAAGGTAAACTGGATGTATCGTTTATCGCGTAGCACCAACATAAACAGTGGAGAAAGAAAATAACTAGGAGATTAAATTTAGTTAGTTCATCGTTTACAGACTTTTGAGAGGTAGGGCTAGTTTTCTGTGGTCTAACAATGGTGTCTAACGTTACTTTGTGTACTACTTAATAGCTCATATTAAAACATTGTTGCAAAGTGTGCAGTTGTTGTTAGTATCTATGAGCACATCTGGACTAACAGGCTGACTCACTCGCAGCAAATCGTTTCAGTCTCCTCAAAAATAAATCTAAATTTAATTCTATTCTTTACAGTGTAAAGTTTACACAGATAATGAAGCATAATAAACTGTGCAGTGTGTCAGGGATTTTTCCACTTTTGTCTGTCTGAAACCCTGTTTCATTTGCATCCAGCTTGCTCCAATCATTTCCCTGGCAGGGCGGATATCTCACTGCGGTCAAGTGAGCCGTCGTTCTTCCTCGCGGAGTCAAGCCAGCCGCACAAACATTTGAACTGCGCCCGTATCATAGAACTTACGGTGAGTCCACTGACGAAGCTAACGCTAGTTCAGAACCAAGCGAGATGACTTCCGGTTTTCAAAGTAAGACGCGGATAATACAAAGGCAAGGTGTGTGTGTGTGTGTGTGTGTGTGTGTGTGTGTGTGTGTGTGTGTGTGTGTGTGTGTGTGTGTGTGTGTGTGTGTGTGTGTGTGTGTGTGTGTGTGTGCGCGCGCGCATGTTCCCGTGTGTGTGTGTGTGTGTGTGTGTGTGTGTGTTCCCGTGTACCTACCTAACAGGGCCTTATGAATTTTAAACAGGAAAAGAGCCTTATACTCCATTTTTACTGTACAGTAACATGACTTTGGCCCATAAGTTCTGGCAATACTTGGTTAAGGTGACTTCAGGACCACCCTGGCTACTTCCACAGTCATTATCAAACAATTTTACTGTACCATTTTGGGGGAATTAAACCTCAAAGTTGCATCTCTAGTTTTTTTGTTTTTTCCTTTACAGGAAAAGTGCCTCATACTCCATTTTTACTGTACAGTAACATGACTTTGGCCCATAAGTTCTGGCAATACTTGGTACAGGTGACTTCAGGACCACCCTGGCTACTTCCACAGTCATTATCAAACAATTTTACTGTATAATTTTGGAGAAATTAAGCCTCAAAGTTGCATCTCTAGTTTTTTTGTTTTTTTCTTTACGGGAAAAGTGCCTCATACTCCATTTTTACTGTACAGTAACATGACTTTGGCCCATAAGTTCTGGCAATACTTGGTACAGGTGACTTCAGGACCACCCTGGCTACTTCCACAGTCATTATCAAACAATTTTACTGTATAATTTTGGAGAAATTAAGCCTCAAAGTTGCATCTCTATTTTTTTTTTTTTTTTTTACGGGAAAAGTGCCTCATACTCCATTTTTACTGTACAATAACATGACTTTGGCCCATAAGTTCTGGCAATACTTGGTACAGGTGACTTCAGGACCACCCTGGCTACTTCCACAGTCATTATCAAACAATTTTACTGTATCATTTTGGAGAAATTAAACCTCAAAGTTGCATCTCAGTTTTTTTTAAACAGGAAAAATGCCTTATACTCCATTTTTACTGTACAGTAACATGACTTTGGCCCATAAGTTCTGGCAATACTTGGTACAGGTGACTTCAGGACCACCCTGGCTACTTCCACAGTCATTATCAAACAATTTTACTGTATCATTTTGGAGAAATTAAACCTCAAAGTTGCATCTCAGTTTTTTTTAAACAGGAAAAGTGCCTCATACTCCATTTTTACTGTACAATAACATAACTTTGGCCCATAAGTTCTGGCAATACTTGGTACAGGTGACTTCAGGACCACCCTGGCTACTTCCTCAGTCATTATCAAACAATTTTACTGTATAGTTTTGGAGAAATTAAACCTCAAAGTTGCATCTCTAGTTTTTTTGTTTTTTTCTTTACGGGAAAAGTGCCTCATACTCCATTTTTACTGTACAGTAACATGACTTTGGCCCATAAGTTCTGGCAATACTTGGTACAGGTGACTTCAGGACCACCCTGGCTACTTCCACAGTCATTATCAAACAATTTTACTGTATAATTTTGGAGAAATTAAGCCTCAAAGTTGCATCTCTATTTTTTTTTTTTTTTTTACGGGAAAAGTGCCTCATACTCCATTTTTACTGTACAATAACATGACTTTGGCCCATAAGTTCTGGCAATACTTGGTACAGGTGACTTCAGGACCACCCTGGCTACTTCCACAGTCATTATCAAACAATTTTACTGTACCATTTTGGGGAAATTAAACCTCAAAGTTGCATCTCTAGTTTTTTTGTTTTTTTCTTTACGGGAAAAGTGCCTCATACTCCATTTTTACTGTACAATAACATGACTTTGGCCCATAAGTTCTGGCAATACTTGGTACAGGTGACTTCAGGACCACCCTGGCTACTTCCACAGTCATTATCAAACAATTTTACTGTATCATTTTGGAGAAATTAAGCCTCAAAGTTGCATGTCTAGTTTTTTTGTTTTTTTCTTTACGGGAAAAGTGCCTCATACTCCAATTTTACTGTACAGTAACATGACTTTGGCCCATAAGTTCTGGCAATACTTGGTACAGGTGACTTCAGGACCACCCTGGCTACTTCCACAGTCATTATCAAACAATTTTACTGTACCATTTTGGAGAAATTAAGCCTCAAAGTTGCATCTCAGTTTTTTTTAAACAGGAAAAATGCCTTATACTCCATTTTTACTGTACAATAACATGACTTTGGCCCATAAGTTCTGGCAATACTTGGTACAGGTGACTTCAGGACCACCCTGGCTACTTCCTCAGTCATTATCAAACAATTTTACTGTATAATTTTGGAGAAATTAAACCTCAAAGTTGCATCTCTAGTTTTTTTGTTTTTTTCTTTATGGGAAAAGTGCCTCATACTCCATTTTTACTGTACAGTAACATGACTTTGGCCAATAAGTTCTGGCAATACTTGGTACAGGTGACTTCAGGACCACCCTGGCTACTTCCACAGTCATTATCAAACAATTTTACTGTATCATTTTGGAGAAATTAAGCCTCAAAGTTGCATCTCTAGTTTTTTTGTTTTTTTCTTTACGGGAAAAGTGCCTCATACTCCATTTTTACTGTACAGTAACATGACTTTGGCCCATAAGTTCTGGCAATACTTGGTACAGGTGACTTCAGGACCACCCTGGCTACTTCCACAGTCATTATCAAACAATTTTACTGTACAATTTTGGAGAAATTAAGCCTCAAAGTTGCATCTCAGTTTTTTTTAAACAGGAAAAATGCCTTATACTCCATTTTTACTGTACAATAACATAACTTTGGCCCATAAGTTCTGGCAATACTTGGTACAGGTGACTTCAGGACCACCCTGGCTACTTCCTCAGTCATTATCCAACAATTTTACTGTATAATTTTGGAGAAATTAAACCTCAAAGTTGCATCTCTAGTTTTTTTGTTTTTTTCTTTACGGGAAAAGTGCCTCATACTCCATTTTTACTGTACAGTAACATGACTTTGGCCCATAAGTTCTGGCAATACTTGGTACAGGTGACTTCAGGACCACCCTGGCTACTTCCTCAGTCATTATCAAACAATTTTACTGTATAATTTTGGAGAAATTAAGCCTCAAAGTTGCATCTCAGTTTTTTTTAAACAGGAAAAATGCCTTATGCTCCATTTTTACTGTACAGTAACATGACTTTGGCCCATAAGTTCTGGCAATACTTGGTACAGGTGACTTCAGGACCACCCTGGCTACTTCCACAGTCATTATCAAACAATTTTACTGTATCATTTTGGAGAAATTAAACCTCAAAGTTGCATCTCAGTTTTTTTTAAACAGGAAAAGTGCCTCATACTCCATTTTTACTGTACAATAACATAACTTTGGCCCATAAGTTCCGGCAATACTTGGTACAGGTGACTTCAGGACCACCCTGGCTACTTCCACAGTCATTATCAAACAATTTTACTGTACCATTTTGGGGAAATTAAACCTCAAAGTTGCATCTCTAGTTTTTTTGTTTTTTTCTTTACGGGAAAAGTGCCTCATACTCCATTTTTACTGTACAGTAACATGACTTTGGCCCATAAGTTCTGGCAATACTTGGTACAGGTGACTTCAGGACCACCCTGGCTACTTCCACAGTCATTATCAAACAATTTTACTGTATAATTTTGGAGAAATTAAGCCTCAAATTTGCATCTCAGTTTTTTTTAAACAGGAAAAATGCCTTATACTCCATTTTTACTGTACAATAACATAACTTTGGCCCATAAGTTCTGGCAATACTTGGTACAGGTGACTTCAGGACCACCCTGGCTACTTCCTCAGTCATTATCAAAAAATTTTACTGTATCATTTTGGAGAAATTAAGCCTCAAAGTTGCATCTCTAGTTTTTTTGTTTTTTCTTTACGGGAAAAGTGCCTCATACTCCATTTTTACTGTACAATAACATGACTTTGGCCCATACGTTCTGGCAATACTTGCTACAGTTTTTTTTAAAATACTTTATTTACAGTTTATCATTTTACAAAACTGTACAAAACATACCACATAGGAACATTCAAACATAAAAGGGAACAGAGAGAGAGAGAGAAAAAAAAAAAAAATTAAAAAATAAAATAAAATCAAAATCAAAAAGGGGAAGTGGCTGCCAGATATTTTTTAATTTACCCTTTAGATATACTTGCTACAGTTGACTTCAGGACTACCCTGGCTACTTCCTCAGTCATTATTAAACATTTTTACTGTATCATTTTGGATAAATTAATCCTCAAAGTTGTATCTGGAGCTTGTTTTCAACAACTAAATCGATATAAACGTATCAATTCACAATAGTTATTTGGTAACGATCCAACGCATCACCGCATGCGCAAATGACATGCCCTGTTAATTGACACCTCCACGACGACGTTCACTGGATCTCCACTTGATTGCAAGAATGGCTGCAAAAAAAGGGTAAGTGGGGCTTTCAAATAATTTCCAATGTTATGTGGGTAAAAGACACTGCATTTATTGTCTACATATTTTTCAATTATAATTATGTGGCTTAAATAAAGGGCGTCATCACAAATATTTTTTAATTGGCTAAATAGTCTATCACCTTGGGTCAACTGACACACGTGGTTAGCTCACAGACACATGCACATTGTAGGTTATAGGCCTAGCTATTGTAATTAGTGAAATGCCTTATTCTGGCTTAAAAAAAAAAAAAAGTTTAGCTACTGGACAGAGTAATATGATACATACATCTATGTAATCTCCTGAACAGTGCCAGGGTGCAGTTAGATCTGACCTTTTCCTTTTATTCTCTTAACACTAGAACCGCCAACATTATTCTAATCCCCCTTTAATTTCCCAGACCGCATCAACAGTCGCAAACAGTTGTCTAAGTATAAACAATAATTTCAGTAATTCTGTACAGTTCACAGTGATGCATCTGGACCGTGGATGTACAGTATATAATAGATCTCGAGACGTGTGCTGCTCTCGTGTGAAGAGTCCATGACGCTGTTCATTGTTGTTCACTTGCTACTGTAACAGGATGATTTCATAGAGTCTTCTACTGCAATTGAAGTACTTAGGGGATATTTGTAGAGCATACAACCCTACTTTTAAATAATGCTACTATCTCTTTAAAGTGGATGGAAGCAACAAGGACAGAGAATAATGACAAGTGACAAGAAAAAGACATGAGTTTCACCCCTTAGTCAGAATGATAATCATGATTTTCAGGAAAAGGAGTGTTCATTAAATTGAGATCTGGAGAATAATCAAAAATAACTTCAAAGGCCGGTGTTAAAAAATGTATTGTTATGTGAATTAGTAATTTTTCATGAATAATGCTAAGCAATGATAAGGTCAAACTTGCAATATCTTTTACATCCATTATGTATTGTGTTACATTACATGTATTTCTACACAGCGAAATCGTGTAACACAACAACCTAAATACCAGGCTGTGAAGCTATAACCAAGATGACAAAATGTATTGTTATTGTGTCTTTGAACAATGAAACTAGCAAATAACAAATAAAACTTACAGTAGAATTTCATTATCTTATATCTATCATGATTGAAAATTAACATTTATACTTGAATGCCTTTTACAGATACAGTGTGACACATGTTTTCGGTGGTTCCATGTGGAGTGCCTTAACATGGACTCGGCAACACTTCAGCAGGCAAAGGCTGGTGACTGGAATTGTGACATTTGCCAGGATTAAAACATCACCTTCGATCAGTGGAAGAGAAAGGGATCAGAAAGCCTCAACAGCCATCTTTTAAATTTGACTTTATGTTTTGACATAAAAATGGCACAACACTCTTATCACTGAAACTTTGATTACTTTTCTGGAGGTGACACTGACAGAATCTGAGACATCTGAGGCACCCAGGTTACACTCAACACAATTGTGTGTGTGTGTGTGTGTGTGTGTGTGTGTGTGTGTGAGAGAGAGAGAGAGAGAGTTTTAGGTGGATTGATAGAGAACGATCCTGATAGTCAGGTGGAGATCGAGAGTGTGTGAATGTGCAACGACGTAATCTGTAAGGATTATCTGTGTATGCCGGCATCAATAACAGGCTCTCCCAAGATGCACTTGCGTGTAGAATAAGGACTAATAAGGATAAGAATAAGGCCTCAGTCATGTTATTTCTGTCCACTGATTTGTTTGGTCTTTCGATCCTGTAAAAAGTAAAGATATTGTATATGAAAATAGACCATCTTCATAAATAATCACAGACTATGTTGATCTGATATCTGTATTTTATATTCACTTTAAACTTTAAACTTAAACATCTATGTTCTTGTGATTGTGATTTATTCCAACATATGACTGTCACATGGAGGTTTGTTGATGTTTAAGAGTATTAGACATTAGTCTGAGCTGAAAGAAAACTTTGAGGCTTGTAGAACCCAATAATGTAATAAAAAATGTCAAGTGAGTGGATTGAAAATGTAATAAAAACCTGATAATGTAATAACTTCCCAATAATGTACTAAAGTGCATATCCGAATAATGTATGCATGTCCACCACTTAAAACCAAGTAGGCCTAATGGGTCATCTACTGTTAAATTATTACATTATTGGAGTATTACATGATCAGGTGGGTCCCTTCGAATGGAAGGCTAACCTGATAATGAACAGTAATACTTTATTACATTATTGGAAGTTATTACATTATAATTTATTACATTTTCAGTCCACTCAAGTGAATTTTTTTTATTACATTATTGGGGTTATTACAATATCAGGGATTTATGATATTATCAGGTTCTACAAGACATAATTTCTCCAAAGTGAGTGAGTAAAACTGTGTGATAATGACTGAGGAAGTAGCCAGTGTGCTCCGAAAGTCAGCTGTAGCAAGTATTGTCAGAACTTGTGGACCAAAGTGATGTTATTGTGCACTAGAAATTGAGTAATAGAACCTTTTTTGTGTCAAAAAAGCAAAAAATTCAACTTTGAGGCCTAATTTCTCCAAAATGAAACAGTAAAATTGTTTGATAATGACTGTGGAAGTAGCCAGGGTGGTCCTGAAGTCACCT